>NW_026536076.1:0-89525 GCF_028551555.1 Melozone crissalis | reverse complement strand
CTCTCAGTTGGCAAGCTGCGCACACAATCGCAGTGTTGTACAGCTTGTTTCATCACCTTTGCGAAGCTGCCGCTCTCTCCGGCTCCCGGAGACGAAGAAGCTGCTTCCTCGTGCAAAGACGATTGTGCCGCTCACAGTGCTCTGCGGTGTGCGCCTTCTGCCGAAAGAGGCCCGGGAGCGGTGCTTAGCTCTGCAGAGCACCGTACCTTCGTCTTTAGCCTCTCTTCTCGTCTACATCTCAGCAAAAAGCTTTTCCGTTGCGCCTGGCAAGGAGAAACTGTGCCAGCACAAAAAACATCTCCCATCGTGTTCTTGTTGCTGCACGGAGGTCTGCCGAGTGTTTTGCAAGAAGAGAAAGAAAGTTGTCCAAAACAGCTTTCAATCGAATGTTCATGTGAATAGAAAAGGCAGGAGAGTGGTCAGGTACTGTTTTCTCTCAGTTGGCAAGCTGCGCACACAATCGCAGTGTTGTACAGCTTGTTTCATCACCTTTGCGAAGCTGCCGCCTCTCTCCGGCTCCCGGAGACGAAGAAGCTGCTTCTTCGCGCAAAGACGATTCTGCCGCTCACAGTGCTCTGCGGTGTTTGTCTTCTGTCGAAAGAGGCCCGGGAGCGGTGCTTAGCTCTGCAGAGCACCGTACCTTCGTCTTTAGCCTCTCTTCTCGTCTACATCTTAGCAAAAAGCTTTTCCACTCTGTCTGGCAAGGAGAAACTTTGCCAGCACAGAAAACATCTCCCATCGTGTTCTAGAAGCTGCACGGAGGTCTGCCGAGTGTTTTGCAAGAAGAGAAAGAAAGTTGTCCAAAACAGCTTGCAATCGAATGTTCATGTGAATAGAAAAGGCAGGAGAGTGGTCAGGTACTGTTTTCTCTCAGTTGGCACGCTGCGCACACAATCGCAGTGTTGTACAGCTTGTTTCATCACCTTTGCGAAGCTGCCGCTCTCTCCGGCTCCCGGAGACGAAGAAGCTGCTTCTTCGCGCAAAGACGATTCTGCCTCTCAAAGTGCTCTGCGGAGTGCGCCTTCTGCCGAAAGAGGTCCGGGAGCGGTGCTTAGCTCTGCAGAGCACCGTACCTTCGTCTTTAGCCTCTCTTCTCGTCTACATCTCAGCAAAAAGCTTTTCCACTCTGTCTGGCAAGGAGAAACTGTGCCAGCACAAAAAACATCTCCCATCGTGTTCTAGAGGCTGCACGGAGGTCTGCCGAGTGTTTTGCAAGAAGAGAAAGAAAGTTGTCCAAAACAGCTTGCAATCGAATGTTCATGTGAATAGAAAAGGCAGGAGAGTGGTCAGGTACTGTTTTCTCTCAGTTGGCAAGCTGCGCACACAATCGCAGTGTTGTACAGCTTGTTTCATCACCTTTGCGAAGCTGCCGCTCTCTCCGGCTCCCGGAGACGAAGAAGCTGCTTCTTCGCGCAAAGACGATTCTGCCGCTCACAGTGCTCTGCGGTGGGTGTGTTCTGTCGAAAGAGTCCCGGGAGCTGTGCTTAGCTCTGCAGAGCACCGTACCTTCGTCTTTAGCCTCTCTTCTCGTCTACATCTTAGCAAAAAGCTTTTCCACTCTGTCTGGCAAGGAGAAACTGTGCCAGCACAGAAAACATCTCCCATCGTGTTCTAGAAGCTGCACGGAGGTCTGCCGAGTGTTTTGCAAGAAGAGAAAGAAAGTTGTCCAAAACAGCTTGCAATCGAATGTTCATGTGAATAGAAAAGGCAGGAGAGTGGTCAGGTACTGTTTTCTCTCAGTTGGCAAGCTGCGCACACAATCGCAGTGTTGTACAGCTTGTTTCATCACCTTTGCGAAGCTGCCGCTCTCTCCGGCTCCCGGAGACGAAGAAGCTGCTTCTTCGCGCAAAGACGATTCTGCCGCTCACAGTGCTCTGCGGTGTGCGCCTTCTGCCGAAAGAGGTCCGGGAGCGGTGCTTAGCTCTGCAGAGCACCGTACCTTCGTCTTTAGCCTCTCTTCTCGTCTACATCTTAGCAAAAAGCTTTTCCACTCTGTCTGGCAAGGAGAAACTGTGCCAGCACAGAAAACAACTCCCATCGTGTTCTAGAGGCTGCACGGAGGTCTGCCGAGTGTTTTGCAAGAAGAGAAAGAAAGTTGTCCAAAACAGCTTGCAATCGAATGTTCATGTGAATAGAAAAAGCCGGAGAGTGGTCAGGTACTGTTTTCTCTCAGTTGGCAAGCTGCGCACACAATCGCAGTGTTGTACAGCTTGTTTCATCACCTTTGCGAAGCTGCCGCTCTCTCCGGCTCCCGGAGACAAAGAAGCTGCTTCTTCGCAAAAAGACGATTCTGCCGCTCACAGTGCTCTGCGGTGTGCGCCTTCTGCCGAAAGAGGTCCGGGAGCGGTGCTTAGCTCTGCAGAGCACCGTACCTTCGTCTTTAGCCTCTCTTCTCGTCTACATCTCAGCAAAAAGCTTTTCCACTCTGTCTGGCAAGGAGAAACTGTGCCAGCACAAAAAACATCTCCCATCGTGTTCTTGTTGCTGCACGGAGGTCTGCCGAGTGTTTTGCAAGAAAAGAAAGAAAGTTGTCCAAAACAGCTTGCAATCGAATGTTCATGTGAATAGAAAAGGCAGGAGAGTGGTCAGGTACTGTTTTCTCTCAGTTGGCAAGCTGCGCACACAATCGCAGTGTTGTACAGCTTGTTTCATCACCTTTGCGAAGCTGCCGCTCTCTCCGGCTCCCGGAGACGAAGAAGCTGCTTCTTCGCGCAAAGACGATTCTGCCTCTCAAAGTGCTCTGCGGAGTGCGCCTTCTGCCGAAAGACGCCCGGGAGCGGTGCTTTGCTCTGCAGAGCACCGTACCTTCGTCTTTAGCCTCTCTTCTCGTCTACATCTCAGCAAAAAGCTTTTCCACTCTGTCTGGCAAGGAGAAACTGTGCCAGCACAAAAAAACATCTCCCATCGTGTTCTAGAGGCTGCACGGAGGTCTGCCGAGTGTTTTGCAAGAAGAGAAAGAAAGTTGTCCAAAACAGCTTGCAATCGAATGTTCATGTGAATAGAAAAGGCAGGAGAGTGGTCAGGTACTGTTTTCTCTCAGTTGGCAAGCTGCGCACCACAATCGCAGTGTTGTACAGCTTGTTTCATCACCTTTGCGAAGCTGCCGCTCTCTCCGGCTCCCGGAGACGAAGAAGCTGCTTCTTCGCGCAAAGACGATTCTGCCGCTCACAGTGCTCTGCGGTGGGTGTGTTCTGTCGAAAGAGGCCCGGGAGCTGTGCTTAGCTCTGCAGAGCACCGTACCTTCGTCTTTAGCCTCTCTTCTCGTCTACATCTTAGCAAAAAGCTTTTCCACTCTGTCTGGCAAGGAGAAACTGTGCCAGCACAGAAAACATCTCCCATCGTGTTCTAGAGGCTGCACGGAGGTCTGCCGAGTGTTTTTGCAAGAAGAGAAAGAAAGTTGTCCAAAACAGCTTGCAATCGAATGTTCATGTGAATAGAAAAGGCAGGAGAGTGGTCAGGTACTGTTTTCTCTCAGTTGGCAAGCTGCGCACACAATCGCAGTGTTGTACAGCTTGTTTCATCACCTTTGCGAAGCTGCCGCTCTCTCCGGCTCCCGGAGACGAAGAAGCTGCTTCTTCGCGCAAAGACGATTCTGCCGCTCACAGTGCTCTGTGGTGTGCGCCTTCTGCCGAAAGAGGCCCGGGAGCGGTGCTTAGCTCTGCAGAGCACCGTACCTTCGTCTTTAGCCTCTCTTCTCGTCTACATCAGAGCAAAAAGCTTTTCCGTTGTGCCTGGCAAGGAGAAACTGTGCCAGCAGAAAAAACATCTCCCATCGTGTTCTTGTTGCTGCACGGAGGTCTGCCGAGTGTTTTGCAAGAAGAGAAAGAAAGTTGTCCAAAACAGCTTTCAATCGAATGTTCATGTGAATAGAAAAGGCAGGAGAGTGGTCAGGTACTGTTTTCTCTCAGTTGGCAAGCTGCGCACACAATCGCAGTGTTGTACAGCTTGTTTCATCACCTTTGCGAAGCTGCCGCTCTCCTCCGGCTCCCGGAGACGAAGAAGCTGCTTCTTCGCGCAAAGACGATTCTGCCGCTCACAGTGCTCTGCGGTGTTTGTCTTCTGTCGAAAGAGGCCCGGGAGCGGTGCTTAGCTCTGCAGAGCACCGTACCTTCGTCTTTAGCCTCTCTTCTCGTCTACATCTTAGCAAAAGCTTTTCCACTCTGTCTGGCAAGGAGAAACTTTGCCAGCACAGAAAACATCTCCCATCGTGTTCTAGAAGCTGCACGGAGGTCTGCCGAGTGTTTTGCAAGAAGAGAAAGAAAGTTGTCCAAAACAGCTTGCAATCGAATGTTCATGTGAATAGAAAAGGCAGGAGAGTGGTCAGGTACTGTTTTCTCTCAGTTGGCAAGCTGCGCACACAATCGCAGTGTTGTACAGCTTGTTTCATCACCTTTGCGAAGCTGCCGCTCTCTCCGGCTCCCGGAGACGAAGAAGCTGCTTCTTCGCGCAAAGACGATTCTGCCTCTCAAAGTGCTCTGCGGAGTGCGCCTTCTGCCGAAAGAGGTCCGGGAGCGGTGCTTAGCTCTGCAGAGCACCGTACCTTCGTCTTTAGCCTCTCTTCTCGTCTACATCTCAGCAAAAAGCTTTTCCACTCTGTCTGGCAAGGAGAAACTGTGCCAGCACAAAAAACATCTCCCATCGTGTTCTAGAAGCTGCACGGAGGTCTGCCGAGTGTTTTGCAAGAAGAGAAAGAAAGTTGTCCAAAACAGCTTGCAATCGAATGTTCATGTGAATAGAAAAGGCAGGAGAGTGGTCAGGTACTGTTTTCTCTCAGTTGGCAAGCTGCGCACACAATCGCAGTGTTGTACAGCTTGTTTCATCACCTTTGCGAAGCTGCCGCTCTCTCCGGCTCCCGGAGACGAAGAAGCTGCTTCTTCGCGCAAAGACGATTCTGCCGCTCACAGTGCTCTGCGGTGGGTGTGTTCTGTCGAAAGAGGCCCGGGAGCTGTGCTTAGATCTGCAGAGCACCGTACCTTCGTCTTTAGCCTCTCTTCTCGTCTACATCTTAGCAAAAAGCTTTTCCACTCTGTCTGGCAAGGAGAAACTGTGCCAGCACAGAAAACTACTCCCATCGTGTTCTAGAAGCTGCACGGAGGTCTGCCGAGTGTTTGCAAGAAGAGAAAGAAAGTTGTCCAAAACAGCTTGCAATCGAATGTTCATGTGAATAGAAAAGGCAGGAGAGTGGTCAGGTACTGTTTTCTCTCAGTTGGCAAGCTGCGCACACAATCGCAGTGTTGTACAGCTTGTTTCATCACCTTTGCGAAGCTGCCGCTCTCTCCGGCTCCCGGAGACGAAGAAGCTGCTTCTTCGCGCAAAGACGATTCTGCCGCTCACAGTGCTCTGCGGTGTGCGCCTTCTGCCGAAAGAGGTCCGGGAGCGGTGCTTAGCTCTGCAGAGCACCGTACCTTCGTCTTTAGCCTCTCTTCTCGTCTACATCTTAGCAAAAAGCTTTTCCACTCTGTCTGGCAAGGAGAAACTGTGCCAGCACAGAAAACAACTCCCATCGTGTTCTAGAAGCTGCACGGAGGTCTGCCGAGTGTTTTGCAAGAAGAGAAAGAAAGTTGTCCAAAACAGCTTGCAATCGAATGTTCATGTGAATAGAAAAGGCAGGAGAGTGGTCAGGTACTGTTTTCTCTCAGTTGGCAAGCTGCGCACACAATCGCAGTGTTGTACAGCTTGTTTCATCACCTTTGCGAAGCTGCCGCTCTCTCCGGCTCCCGGAGACGAAGAAGCTGCTTCTTCGCGCAAAGACGATTCTGCCGCTCACAGTGCTCTGCGGTGTGCGCCTTCTGCCGAAAGAGGTCCGGGAGCGGTGCTTAGCTCTGCAGAGCACCGTACCTTCGTCTTTAGCCTCTCTTCTCGTCTACATCTTAGCAAAAAGCTTTTCCACTCTGTCTGGCAAGGAGAAACTGTGCCAGCACAGATAACAACTCCCATTGTGTTCTAGAAGCTGCACGGAGGTCTGCCGAGTGTTTTGCAAGAAGAGAAAGAAAGTTGTCCAAAACAGCTTGCAATCGAATGTTCATGTGAATAGAAAAGGCAGGAGAGTGGTCAGGTACTGTTTTCTCTCAGTTGGCAAGCTGCGCACACAATCGCAGTGTTGTACAGCTTGTTTCATCACCTTTGCGAAGCTGCCGCTCTCTCCGGCTCCCGGAGACGAAGAAGCTGCTTCTTCGCGCATAAGACGATTCTGCCGCTCACAGTGCTCTGCGGTGTGCGCCTTCTGCCGAAAGAGGCCCGGGAGCTGTGCTTAGCTCTGCAGAGCACCGTACCTTCGTCTTTAGCCTCTCTTCTCGTCTACATCTTAGCAAAAAGCTTTTCCACTCTGTCTGGCAAGGAGAAACTGTGCCAGCACAGAAAACATCTCCCATCGTGTTCTAGAGGCTGCACGGAGGTCTGCCGAGTGTTTTGGAAGAAGAGAAAGAAAGTTGTCCAAAACAGCTTGCAATCGAATGTTCATGTGAATAGAAATGGCAGGAGAGTGGTCAGGTACTGTTTTCTCTCAGTTGGCAAGCTGCGCACACAATCGCAGTGTTGTACAGCTTGTTTCATCACCTTTGCGAAGCTGCCGCTCTCTCCGGCTCCCGGAGACGAAGAAGCTGCTTCTTCGCGCAAAGACGATTCTGCCGCTCACAGTGCTCTGCGGTGTGCGCCTTCTGCCGAAAGAGGCTCGGGAGCGGTGCTTAGCTCTGCAGAGCACCGTACCTTCGTCTTTAGCGTCTCTTCTCGTCTACATCTTAGCAAAAAGCTTTTCCACTCTGTCTGGCAAGGAGAAACTTTGCCAGCACAGAAAACATCTCCCAACGTGTTCTAGAGGCTGCACGGAGGTCTGCCGAGTGTTTTGCAAGAAGAGAAAGAAAGTTGTCCAAAACAGCTTGCAATCGAATGTTCATGTGAATAGAAAAGGCAGGAGAGTGGTCAGGTACTGTTTTCTCTCAGTTGGCAAGCTGCGCACCACAATCGCAGTGTTGTACAGCTTGTTTCATCACCTTTGCGAAGCTGCCGCTCTCTCCGGCTCCCGGAGACGAAGAAGCTGCTTCTTCGCGCAAAGACGATTCTGCCGCTCACAGTGCTCTGCGGTGTGCGCCTTCTGCCGAAAGAGGCCCGGGAGCGGTGCTTAGCTCTGCAGAGCACCGTACCTTCGTTTTTAGCCTCTCTTCTCGTCTACATCTCAGCAAAAAGCTTTTCCACTCTGTCTGGCAAGGAGAAACTGTGCCAGCACAGAAAACATCTCCCATCGTGTTCTAGAGGCTGCACGGAGGTCTGCCGAGTGTTTTGCAAGAAGAGAAAGAAAGTTGTCCAAAACAGCTTGCAATCGAATGTTCATGTGAATAGAAAAGGCAGGAGAGTGGTCAGGTACTGTTTTCTCTCACTTGGCAAGCTGCGCACACAATCGCAGTGTTGTACAGCTTGTTTCATCACCTTTGCGAAGCTGCCGCTCTCTCCGGCTCCCGGAGACGAAGAAGCTGCTTCCTCGTGCAAAGACGATTGTGCCGCTCACAGTGCTCTGCGGTGTGCGCCTTCTGCCGAAAGAGGCCCGGGAGCGGTGCTTAGCTCTGCAGAGCACCGTACCTTCGTCTTTAGCCTCTCTTCTCGTCTACATCTCAGCAAAAAGCTTTTCCGTTGTGCCTGGCAAGGAGAAACTGTGCCAGCAGAAAAAACATCTCCCATCGTGTTCTTGTTGCTGCACGGAGGTCTGCCGAGTGTTTTGCAAGAAGAGAAAGAAAGTTGTCCAAAACAGCTTTCAATCGAATGTTCATGTGAATAGAAAAGGCAGGAGAGTGGTCAGGTACTGTTTTCTCTCAGTTGGCAAGCTGCGCACACAATCGCAGTGTTGTACAGCTTGTTTCATCACCTTTGCGAAGCTGCCGCTCTCTCCGCTCCCGGAGACGAAGAAGCTGCTTCTTCGCGCAAAGACGATTCTGCCGCTCACAGTGCTCTGCGGTGTTTGTCTTCTGTCGAAAGAGGCCCGAGACCGGTGCTTAGCTCTGCAGAGCACCGTACCTTCGTCTTTAGCCTCTCTTCTCGTCTACATCTTAGCAAAAAGCTTTTCCACTCTGTCTGGCAAGGAGAAACTGTGCCAGCACAGAAAACATCTCCCATCGTGTTCTAGAAGCTGCACGGAGGTCTGCCGAGTGTTTTGCAAGAAGAGAAAGAAAGTTGTCCAAAACAGCTTGCAATCGAATGTTCATGTGAATAGAAAAGGCAGGAGAGTGGTCAGGTACTGTTTTCTCTCAGTTGGCAAGCTGCGCACACAATCGCAGTGTTGTACAGCTTGTTTCATCACCTTTGCGAAGCTGCCGCTCTCTCCGGCTCCCGGAGACGAAGAAGCTGCTTCTTCGCGCAAAGACGATTCTGCCTCTCAAAGTGCTCTGCGGAGTGCGCCTTCTGCCGAAAGACGCCCGGGAGCGGTGCTTTGCTCTGCAGAGCACCGTACCTTCGTCTTTAGCCTCTCTTCTCGTCTACATCTCAGCAAAAAGCTTTTCCACTCTGTCTGGCAAGGAGAAACTGTGCCAGCACAAAAAACATCTCCCATCGTGTTCTAGAGGCTGCACGGAGGTCTGCCGAGTGTTTTGCAAGAAGAGAAAGAAAGTTGTCCAAAACAGCTTGCAATCGAATGTTCATGTGAATAGAAAAGGCAGGAGAGTGGTCAGGTACTGTTTTCTCTCAGTTGGCAAGCTGCGCACACAATCGCAGTGTTGTACAGCTTGTTTCATCACCTTTGCGAAGCTGCCGCTCTCTCCGGCTCCCGGAGACGAAGAAGCTGCTTCTTCGCGCAAAGACGATTCTGCCGCTCACAGTGCTCTGCGGTGGGTGTGTTCTGTCGAAAGAGGCCCGGGAGCTGTGCTTAGCTCTGCAGAGCACCGTACCTTCGTCTTTAGCCTCTCTTCTCGTCTACATCTTAGCAAAAAGCTTTTCCACTCTGTCTGGCAAGGAGAAACTGTGCCAGCACAGAAAACATCTCCCATCGTGTTCTAGAGGCTGCACGGAGGTCTGCCGAGTGTTTTGCAAGAAGAGAAAGAAAGTTGTCCAAAACAGCTTGCAATCGAATGTTCATGTGAATAGAAAAGGCAGGAGAGTGGTCAGGTACTGTTTTCTCTCACTTGGCAAGCTGCGCACACAATCGCAGTGTTGTACAGCTTGTTTCATCACCTTTGCGAAGCTGCCGCTCTCTCCGGCTCCCGGAGACGAAGAAGCTGCTTCTTCGCGCAAAGACGATTCTGCCGCTCACAGTGCTCTGTGGTGTGCGCCTTCTGCCGAAAGAGGCCCGGGAGCGGTGCTTAGCTCTGCAGAGCACCGTACCTTCGTCTTTAGCCTCTCTTCTCGTCTACATCAGAGCAAAAAGCTTTTCCGTTGTGCCTGGCAAGGAGAAACTGTGCCAGCAGAAAAAACATCTCCCATCGTGTTCTTGTTGCTGCACGGAGGTCTGCCGAGTGTTTTGCAAGAAGAGAAAGAAAGTTGTCCAAAACAGCTTGCAATCGAATGTTCATGTGAATAGAAAAGGCAGGAGAGTGGTCAGGTACTGTTTTCTCTCAGTTGGCAAGCTGCGCACACAATCGCAGTGTTGTACAGCTTGTTTCATCACCTTTGCGAAGCTGCCGCTCTCTCCGGCTCCCGGAGACGAAGAAGCTGCTTCTTCGCGCAAAGACGATTCTGCCGCTCACAGTGCTCTGCGGTGTTTGTCTTCTGTCGAAAGAGGCCCGGGAGCGGTGCTTAGCTCTGCAGAGCACCGTACCTTCGTCTTTAGCCTCTCTTCTCGTCTACATCTTAGCAAAAAGCTTTTCCACTCTGTCTGGCAAGGAGAAACTTTGCCAGCACAGAAAACATCTCCCATCGTGTTCTAGAAGCTGCACGGAGGTCTGCCGAGTGTTTTGCAAGAAGAGAAAGAAAGTTGTCCAAAACAGCTTGCAATCGAATGTTCATGTGAATAGAAAAGGCAGGAGAGTGGTCAGGTACTGTTTTCTCTCAGTTGGCAAGCTGCGCACACAATCGCAGTGTTGTACAGCTTGTTTCATCACCTTTGCGAAGCTGCCGCTCTCTCCGGCTCCCGGAGACGAAGAAGCTGCTTCTTCGCGCAAAGACGATTCTGCCTCTCAAAGTGCTCTGCGGAGTGCGCCTTCTGCCGAAAGAGGTCCGGGAGCGGTGCTTAGCTCTGCAGAGCACCGTACCTTCGTCTTTAGCCTCTCTTCTCGTCTACATCTCAGCAAAAAGCTTTTCCACTCTGTCTGGCAAGGAGAAACTGTGCCAGCACAAAAAACATCTCCCATCGTGTTCTAGAGGCTGCACGGAGGTCTGCCGAGTGTTTTGCAAGAAGAGAAAGAAAGTTGTCCAAAACAGCTTGCAATCGAATGTTCATGTGAATAGAAAAGGCAGGAGAGTGGTCAGGTACTGTTTTCTCTCAGTTGGCAAGCTGCGCACACAATCGCAGTGTTGTACAGCTTGTTTCATCACCTTTGCGAAGCTGCCGCTCTCTCCGGCTCCCGGAGACGAAGAAGCTGCTTCTTCGCGCAAAGACGATTCTGCCGCTCACAGTGCTCTGCGGTGGGTGTGTTCTGTCGAAAGAGGCCCGGGAGCTGTGCTTAGCTCTGCAGAGCACCGTACCTTCGTCTTTAGCCTCTCTTCTCGTCTACATCTTAGCAAAAAGCTTTTCCACTCTGTCTGGCAAGGAGAAACTGTGCCAGCACAGAAAACTACTCCCATCGTGTTCTAGAAGCTGCACGGAGGTCTGCCGAGTGTTTTGCAAGAAGAGAAAGAAAGTTGTCCAAAACAGCTTGCAATCGAATGTTCATGTGAATAGAAAAGGCAGGAGAGTGGTCAGGTACTGTTTTCTCTCAGTTGGCAAGCTGCGCACACAATCGCAGTGTTGTACAGCTTGTTTCATCACCTTTGCGAAGCTGCCGCTCTCTCCGGCTCCCGGAGACGAAGAAGCTGCTTCTTCGCGCAAAGACGATTCTGCCGCTCACAGTGCTCTGCGGTGTGCGCCTTCTGCCGAAAGAGGTCCGGGAGCGGTGCTTAGCTCTGCAGAGCACCGTACCTTCGTCTTTAGCCTCTCTTCTCGTCTACATCTTAGCAAAAAGCTTTTCCACTCTGTCTGGCAAGGAGAAACTGTGCCAGCACAGAAAACAACTCCCATCGTGTTCTAGAGGCTGCACGCAGGTCTGCCGAGTGTTTTGCAAGAAGAGAAAGAAAGTTGTCCAAAACAGCTTGCAATCGAATGTTCATGTGAATAGAAAAAGCAGGAGAGTGGTCAGGTACTGTTTTCTCTCAGTTGGCAAGCTGCGCACACAATCGCAGTGTTGTACAGCTTTTTTCATCACCTTTGCGAAGCTGCCGCTCTCTCCGGCTCCCGGAGACAAAGAAGCTGCTTCTTCGCGCAAAGACGATTCTGCCTCTCACAGTGCTCTGCGGTGTGCGCCATCTGCCGAAAGACGCCCGGGAGCGGTGCTTAGCTCTGCAGAGCACCGTACCTTCGTCTTTAGCCTCTCTTCTCGTCTACATCTCAGCAAAAAGCTTTTCCACTCTGTCTGGCAAGGAGAAACTGTGCCAGCACAAAAAACATCTCCCATCGTGTTCTTGTTGCTGCACGGAGGTCTGCCGAGTGTTTTGCAAGAAAAGAAAGAAAGTTGTCCAAAACAGCTTGCAATCGAATGTTCATGTGAATAGAAAAGGCAGGAGAGTGGTCAGGTACTGTTTTCTCTCACTTGGCAAGCTGCGCACACAATCGCAGTGTTGTACAGCTTGTTTCATCACCTTTGCGAAGCTGCCGCTCTCTCCGGCTCCCGGAGACGAAGAAGCTGCTTCTTCGCGCAAAGACGATTCTGCCGCTCACAGTGCTCTGCGGTGGGTGTGTTCTGTCGAAAGAGGCCCGGGAGCTGTGCTTAGCTCTGCAGAGCACCGTACCTTCGTCTTTAGCCTCTCTTCTCGTCTACATCTTAGCAAAAAGCTTTTCCACTCTGTCTGGCAAGGAGAAACTTTGCCAGCACAGAAAACATCTCCCATCGTGTTCTAGAAGCTGCACGGAGGTCTGCCGAGTGTTTTGCAAGAAGAGAAAGAAAGTTGTCCAAAACAGCTTGCAATCGAATGTTCATGTGAATAGAAAAGGCAGGAGAGTGGTCAGGTACTGTTTTCTCTCAGTTGGCAAGCTGCGCACACAATCGCAGTGTTGTACAGCTTGTTTCATCACCTTTGCGAAGCTGCCGCTCTCTCCGGCTCCCGGAGACGAAGAAGCTGCTTATTCGCGCAAAGACGATTCTGCCGCTCACAGTGCTCTGCGGTGTGCGCCTTCTGCCGAAAGAGGTCCGGGAGCGGTGCTTAGCTCTGCAGAGCACCGTACCTTCGTCTTTAGCCTCTCTTCTCGTCTACATCTTAGCAAAAAGCTTTTCCACTCTGTCTGGCAAGGAGAAACTGTGCCAGCACAGAAAACAACTCCCATTGTGTTCTAGAGGCTGCACGGAGGTCTGCCGAGTGTTTTGCAAGAAGAGAAAGAAAGTTGTCCAAAACAGCTTGCAATCGAATGTTCATGTGAATAGAAAAAGCAGGAGAGTGGTCAGGTACTGTTTTCTCTCAGTTGGCAAGCTGCGCACACAATCGCAGTGTTGTACAGCTTGTTTCATCACCTTTGCGAAGCTGCCGCTCTCTCCGGCTCCCGGAGACGAAGAAGCTGCTTCTTCGCGCAAAGACGATTCTGCCGCTCACAGTGCTCTGCGGTGTGCGCCTTCTGCCGAAAGAGGTCCGGGAGCGGTGCTTAGCTCTGCAGAGCACCGTACCTTCGTCTTTAGCCTCTCTTCTCGTCTACATCTTACCAAAAGGCTTTTCCACTCTGTCTGGCAAGGAGAAACTTTGCCAGCACAGAAAACAACTCCCATCGTGTTCTAGAGGCTGCACGCAGGTCTGCCGAGTGTTTTGCAAGAAGAGAAAGAAAGTTGTCCAAAACAGCTTGCAATCGAATGTTCATGTGAATAGAAAAGGCAGGAGAGTGGTCAGGTACTGTTTTCTCTCAGTTGGCAAGCTGCGCACACAATCGCAGTGTTGTACAGCTTGTTTCATCACCTTTGCGAAGCTGCCGCTCTCTCCGGCTCCCGGAGACGAAGAAGCTGCTTCTTCGCGCAAAGACGATTCTGCCGCTCACAGTGCTCTGCGGTGGGTGTGTTCTGTCGAAAGAGGCCCGGGAGCTGTGCTTAGCTCTGCAGAGCACCGTACCTTCGTCTTTAGACTCTCTTCTCGTCTACATCTTAGCAAAAAGCTTTTCCACTCTGTCTGGCAAGGAGAAACTTTGCCAGCACAGAAAACATCTCCCATCGTGTTCTAGAAGCTGCACGGAGGTCTGCCGAGTGTTTTGCAAGAAGAGAAAGAAAGTTGTCCAAAACAGCTTGCAATCGAATGTTCATGTGAATAGAAAAGGCAGGAGAGTGGTCAGGTACTGTTTTCTCTCAGTTGGCAAGCTGCGCACCACAATCGCAGTGTTGTACAGCTTGTTTCATCACCTTTGCGAAGGTGCCGCTCTCTCCGGCTCCCGGAGACGAAGAAGCTGCTTCTTCGCGCAAAGACGATTCTGCCGCTCACAGTGCTCTGCGGTGTGCGCCTTCTGCCGAAAGAGGTCCGGGAGCGGTGCTTAGCTCTGCAGAGCACCGTACCTTCGTCTTTAGCCTCTCTTCTCGTCTACATCTTAGCAAAAAGCTTTTCCACTCTGTCTGGCAAGGAGAAACTGTGCCAGCACAGAAAACAACTCCCATCGTGTTCTAGAGGCTGCACGGAGGTCTGCCGAGTGTTTTGCAAGAAGAGAAAGAAAGTTGTCCAAAACAGCTTGCAATCGAATGTTCATGTGAATAGAAAAAGCAGGAGAGTGGTCAGGTACAGTTTTCTCTCAGTTGGCAAGCTGCGCACACAATCGCAGTGTTGTACAGCTTGTTTCATCACCTTTGCGAAGCTGCCGCTCTCTCCGGCTCCCGGAGACAAAGAAGCTGCTTCTTCGCAAAAAGACGATTCTGCCGCTCACAGTGCTCTGCGGTGTGCGCCTTCTGCCGAAAGAGGTCCGGGAGCGGTGCTTAGCTCTGCAGAGCACCGTACCTTCGTCTTTAGCCTCTCTTCTCGTCTACATCTTAGCAAAAAGCTTTTCCACTCTGTCTGGCAAGGAGAAACTGTGCCAGCACAGAAAACAACTCCCATCGTGTTCTAGAGGCTGCACGCAGTTCTGCCGAGTGTTTTGCAAGAAGAGAAAGAAAGTTGTCCAAAACAGCTTCCAATCGAATGTTCATGTGAATAGAAAAAGCAGGAGAGTGGTCAGGTACTGTTTTCTCTCAGTTGGCAAGCTGCGCACACAATCGCAGTGTTGTACAGCTTGTTTCATCACCTTTGCGAAGCTGCCGCTCTCTCCGGCTCCCGGAGACAAAGAAGCTGCTTCTTCGCGCAAAGACGATTCTGCCGCTCACAGTGCTCTGCGGTGTGCGCCTTCTGCCGAAAGAGGCCCGGGAGCTGTGCTTAGCTCTGCAGAGCACTGTACCTTCGTCTTTAGCCTCTCTTCTCGTCTACATCTTAGCAAAAAGGTTTCCAATCTGTCTGGCAAGGAGAAACTTTGCCAGCACAGAAAACATCTCCCATCGTGTTCTAGAAACTGCTCTGAGGTCTGCCGAGTGTTTTGCAAGAAGAGAAAGAAAGTTGTCCAAAACAGCTTGCAATCGAATGTTCATGTGAATAGAAAAAGCAGGAGAGTGGTCAGGTACTGTTTTCTCTCAGTTGGCAAGCTGCGCACACAATCGCAGTGTTGTACAGCTTGTTTCATCACCTTTGCGAAGTTGCCGCTCTCTCCGGCTCCCGGAGACGAAGAAGCTGCTTCTTCGCGCAAAGACGATTCTGCCGCTCACAGTGGTCTGCGGTGGGTGTGTTCTGTCGAAAGAGGCCCGGGAGCTGTGCTTAGCTCTGCAGAGCACCGTACCTTCGTCTTTAGACTCTCTTCTCGTCTACATCTTAGCAAAAAGCTTTTCCACTCTGTCTGGCAGGGAGAAACTTTGCCAGCACAGAAAACATCTCCCATCGTGTTCTAGAGGCTGCACGGAGGTCTGCCGAGTGTTTTGGAAGAAGAGAAAGAAAGTTGTCCAAAACAGCTTGCAATCGAATGTTCATGTGAATAGAAAAGGCAGGAGAGTGGTCAGGTACTGTTTTCTCTCAGTTGGCAAGCTGCGCACACAATCGCAGTGTTGTACAGCTTGTTTCATCACCTTTGCGAAGCTGCCGCTCTCTCCGGCTCCCGGAGACGAAGAAGCTGCTTCTTCGCGCAAAGACGATTCTGCCGCTCACAGTGCTCTGCGGTGTGCGCCTTCTGCCGAAAGAGGTCCGGGAGCTGTGCTTAGCTCTGCAGAGCACCGTACCTTCGTCTTTAGCCTCTCTTCTCGTCTACATCTTAGCAAAAAGGTTTTCCACTCTGTCTGGCAAGGAGAAACTTTGCCAGCACAGAAAACATCTCCCATCGTGTTCTAGAAGCTGCACGGAGGTCTGCCGAGTGTTTTGCAAGAAGAGAAAGAAAGTTGTCCAAAACAGCTTGCAATCGAATGTTCATGTGAATAGAAAAGGCAGGAGAGTGGTCAGGTACTGTTTTCTCTCAGTTGGCAAGCTGCGCACACAATCGCAGTGTTGTACAGCTTGTTTCATCACCTTTGCGAAGCTGCCGCTCTCTCCGGCTCCCGGAGACGAAGAAGCTGCTTCTTCGCGCAAAGACGATTCTGCCGCTCACAGTGCTCTGCGGTGTGCGCCTTCTGCCGAAAGAGGTCCGGGAGCGGTGCTTAGCTCTGCAGAGCACCGTACCTTCGTCTTTAGCCTCTCTTCTCGTCTACATCTTAGCAAAAAGCTTTTCCACTCTGTCTGGCAAGGAGAAACTGTGCCAGCACAGATAACAACTCCCATTGTGTTCTAGAAGCTGCACGGAGGTCTGCCGAGTGTTTTGCAAGAAGAGAAAGAAAGTTGTCCAAAACAGCTTGCAATCGAATGTTCATGTGAATAGAAAAGGCAGGAGAGTGGTCAGGTACTGTTTTCTCTCAGTTGGCAAGCTGCGCACACAATCGCAGTGTTGTACAGCTTGTTTCATCACCTTTGCGAAGCTGCCGCTCTCTCCGGCTCCCGGAGACGAAGAAGCTGCTTCTTCGCGCAAAGACGATTCTGCCGCTCACAGTGCTCTGCGGTTTGCGCCTTCTGCCGAAAGAGGCCCGGGAGCTGTGCTTAGCTCTGCAGAGCACCGTACCTTCGTCTTTAGCCTCTCTTCTCGTCTACATCTTAGCAAAAAGCTTTTCCACTCTGTCTGGCAAGGAGAAACTGTGCCAGCACAGAAAACATCTCCCATCGTGTTCTAGAGGCTGCACGGAGGTCTGCCGAGTGTTTTGCAAGAAGAGAAAGAAAGTTGTCCAAAACAGCTTGCAATCGAATGTTCATGTGAATAGAAATGGCAGGAGAGTGGTCAGGTACTGTTTTCTCTCAGTTGGCAAGCTGCGCACACAATCGCAGTGTGTTACAGCTTGTTTCATCACCTTTGCGAAGCTGCCGCTCTCTCCGGCTCCCGGAGACGAAGAAGCTGCTTCTTCGCGCAAAGACGATTCTGCCGCTCACAGTGCTCTGCGGTGTGCGCCTTCTGCCGAAAGAGGCTCGGGAGCGGTGCTTAGCTCTGCAGAGCACCGTACCTTCGTCTTTAGCGTCTCTTCTCGTCTACATCTTAGCAAAAAGCTTTTCCACTCTGTCTGGCAAGGAGAAACTTTGCCAGCACAGAAAACATCTCCCAACGTGTTCTAGAGGCTGCACGGAGGTCTGCCGAGTGTTTTGCAAGAAGAGAAAGAAAGTTGTCCAAAACAGCTTGCAATCGAATGTTCATGTGAATAGAAAAGGCAGGAGAGTGGTCAGGTACTGTTTTCTCTCAGTTGGCAAGCTGCGCACACAATCGCAGTGTTGTACAGCTTGTTTCATCACCTTTGCGAAGCTGCCGCTCTCTCCGGCTCCCGGAGACGAAGAAGCTGCTTCTTCGCGCAAAGACGATTCTGCCGCTCACAGTGCTCTGCGGTTTGCGCCTTCTGCCGAAAGAGGCCCGGGAGCGGTGCTTAGCTCTGCAGAGCACCGTACCTTCGTTTTTAGCCTCTCTTCTCGTCTACATCTCAGCAAAAAGCTTTTCCACTCTGTCTGGCAAGGAGAAACTGTGCCAGCACAGAAAACATCTCCCATCGTGTTCTAGAGGCTGCACGGAGGTCTGCCGAGTGTTTTGCAAGAAGAGAAAGAAAGTTGTCCAAAACAGCTTGCAATCGAATGTTCATGTGAATAGAAAAGGCAGGAGAGTGGTCAGGTACTGTTTTCTCTCACTTGGCAAGCTGCGCACACAATCGCAGTGTTGTACAGCTTGTTTCATCACCTTTGCGAAGCTGCCGCTCTCTCCGGCTCCCGGAGACGAAGAAGCTGCTTCCTCGTGCAAAGACGATTGTGCCGCTCACAGTGCTCTGCGGTGTGCGCCTTCTGCCGAAAGAGGCCCGGGAGCGGTGCTTAGCTCTGCAGAGCACCGTACCTTCGTCTTTAGCCTCTCTTCTCGTCTACATCTCAGCAAAAAGCTTTTCCGTTGTGCCTGGCAAGGAGAAACTGTGCCAGCAGAAAAAACATCTCCCATCGTGTTCTTGTTGCTGCACGGAGGTCTGCCGAGTGTTTTGCAAGAAGAGAAAGAAAGTTGTCCAAAACAGCTTTCAATCGAATGTTCATGTGAATAGAAAAGGCAGGAGAGTGGTCAGGTACTGTTTTCTCTCAGTTGGCAAGCTGCGCACACAATCGCAGTGTTGTACAGCTTGTTTCATCACCTTTGCGAAGCTGCCGCTCTCTCCGGCTCCCGGAGACGAAGAAGCTGCTTCTTCGCGCAAAGACGATTCTGCCGCTCACAGTGCTCTGCGGTGTTTGTCTTCTGTCGAAAGAGGCCCGGGAGCGGTGCTTAGCTCTGCAGAGCACCGTACCTTCGTCTTTAGCCTCTCTTCTCGTCTACATCTTAGCAAAAAGCTTTTCCACTCTGTCTGGCAAGGAGAAACTTTGCCAGCACAGAAAACATCTCCCATCGTGTTCTAGAAGCTGCACGGAGGTCTGCCGAGTGTTTTGCAAGAAGAGAAAGAAAGTTGTCCAAAACAGCTTGCAATCGAATGTTCATGTGAATAGAAAAGGCAGGAGAGTGGTCAGGTACTGTTTTCTCTCAGTTGGCAAGCTGCGCACACAATCGCAGTGTTGTACAGCTTGTTTCATCACCTTTGCGAAGCTGCCGCTCTCTCCGGCTCCCGGAGACGAAGAAGCTGCTTCTTCGCGCAAAGACGATTCTGCCGCTCACAGTGCTCTGCGGTGGGTGTGTTCTGTCGAAAGAGGCCCGGGAGCTGTGCTTAGCTCTGCAGAGCACCGTACCTTCGTCTTTAGCCTCTCTTCTCGTCTACATCTTAGCAAAAAGCTTTTCCACTCTGTCTGGCAAGGAGAAACTGTGCCAGCACAGAAAACATCTCCCATCGTGTTCTAGAAGCTGCACGGAGGTCTGCCGAGTGTTTTGCAAGAAGAGAAAGAAAGTTGTCCAAAACAGCTTGCAATCGAATGTTCATGTCAATAGAAAAGGCAGGAGAGTGGTCAGGTACTGTTTTCTCTCAGTTGGCAAGCTGCGCACACAATCGCAGTGTTGTACAGCTTGTTTCATCACCTTTGCGAAGCTACCGCTCTCTCCGGCTCCCGGAGACGAAGAAGCTGCTTCTTCGCGCAAAGACGATTCTGCCGCTCACAGTGCTCTGCGGTGTGCGCCTTCTGCCGAAAGAGGTCCGGGAGCGGTGCTTAGCTCTGCAGAGCACCGTACCTTCGTCTTTAGCCTCTCTTCTCGTCTACATCTTAGCAAAAAGCTTTTCCACTCTGTCTGGCAAGGAGAAACTGTGCCAGCACAGAAAACAACTCCCATCGTGTTCTAGAGGCTGCACGCAGGTCTGCCGAGTGTTTTGCAAGAAGAGAAAGAAAGTTGTCCAAAACAGCTTGCAATCGAATGTTCATGTGAATAGAAAAAGCCGGAGAGTGGTCAGGTACTGTTTTCTCTCAGTTGGCAAGCTGCGCACACAATCGCAGTGTTGTACAGCTTTTTTCATCACCTTTGCGAAGCTGCCGCTCTCTCCGGCTCCCGGAGACAAAGAAGCTGCTTCTTCGCGCAAAGACGATTCTGCCTCTCACAGTGCTCTGCGGTGTGCGCCTTCTGCCGAAAGACGCCCGGGAGCGGTGCTTAGCTCTGCAGAGCACCGTACCTTCGTCTTTAGCCTCTCTTCTCGTCTACATCTCAGCAAAAAGCTTTTCCACTCTGTCTGGCAAGGAGAAACTGTGCCAGCACAAAAAACATCTCCCATCGTGTTCTTGTTGCTGCACGGAGGTCTGCCGAGTGTTTTGCAAGAAGAGAAAGAAAGTTGTCCAAAACAGCTTGCAATCGAATGTTCATGTGAATAGAAAAGGCAGGAGAGTGGTCAGGTACTGTTTTCTCTCAGTTGGCAAGCTGCGCACACAATCGCAGTGTTGTACAGCTTGTTTCATCACCTTTGCGAAGCTGCCGCTCTCTCCGGCTCCCGGAGACGAAGAAGCTGCTTCTTCGCGCAAAGACGATTCTGCCTCTCAAAGTGCTCTGCGGAGTGCGCCTTCTGCCGAAAGAGGTCCGGGAGCGGTGCTTAGCTCTGCAGAGCACCGTACCTTCATCTTTAGCCTCTCTTCTCGTCTACATCTCTGCAAAAAGCTTTTCCACTCTGTCTGGCAAGGAGAAACTGTGCCAGCACAAAAAACATCTCCCATCGTGTTCTAGAGGCTGCACGGAGGTCTGCCGAGTGTTTTGCAAGAAGAGAAAGAAAGTTGTCCAAAACAGCTTGCAATCGAATGTTCATGTGAATAGAAAAGGCAGGAGAGTGGTCAGGTACTGTTTTCTCTCAGTTGGCAAGCTGCGCACACAATCGCAGTGTTGTACAGCTTGTTTCATCACCTTTGCGAAGCTGCCGCTCTCTCCGGCTCCCGGAGACGAAGAAGCTGCTTCTTCGCGCAAAGACGATTCTGCCGCTCACAGTGCTCTGTGGTGTGCGCCTTCTGCCGAAAGAGGCCCGGGAGCGGTGCTTAGCTCTGCAGAGCACCGTACCTTCGTCTTTAGCCTCTCTTCTCGTCTACATCTCAGCAAAAAGCTTTTCCACTCTGTCTGGCAAGGAGAAACTGTGCCAGCACAGAAAACATCTCCCATCGTGTTCTAGAGGCTGCACGGAGGTCTGCCGAGTGTTTTGCAAGAAGAGAAAGAAAGTTGTCCAAAACAGCTTGCAATCGAATGTTCATGTGAATAGAAAAAGCAGGAGAGTGGTCAGGTACTGTTTTCTCTCAGTTGGCAAGCTGCGCACACAATCGCAGTGTTGTACAGCTTGTTTCATCACCTTTGCGAAGCTGCCGCTCTCTCCGGCTCCCGGAGACGAAGAAGCTGCTTCTTCGCGCAAAGACGATTCTGCCGCTCACAGTGCTCTGCGGTGTGCGCCTTCTGCCGAAAGAGGTCCGGGAGCGGTGCTTAGCTCTGCAGAGCACCGTACCTTCGTCTTTAGCCTCTCTTCTCGTCTACATCTTAGCAAAAAGCTTTTCCACTCTGTCTGGCAAGGAGAAACTGTGCCAGCACAGAAAACAACTCCCATCGTGTTCTAGAGGCTGCACGCAGTTCTGCCGAGTGTTTTGCAAGAAGAGAAAGAAAGTTGTCCAAAACAGCTTGCAATCGAATGTTCATGTGAATAGAAAAAGCAGGAGAGTGGTCAGGTACTGTTTTCACTCAGTTGGCAAGCTGCGCACACAATCGCAGTGTTGTACAGCTTGTTTCATCACCTTTGCGAAGCTGCCGCTCTCTCCGGCTCCCGGAGACGAAGAAGCTGCTTCTTCGCGCAAAGACGATTCTGCCGCTCACAGTGCTCTGCGGTGTGCGCCTTCTGCCGAAAGAGGTCCGGGAGCGGTGCTTAGCTCTGCAGAGCACCGTACCTTCGTCTTTAGCCTCTCTTCTCGTCTACATCTTAGCAAAAAGCTTTTCCAATCTGTCTGGCAAGGAGAAACTTTGCCAGCACAGAAAACATCTCCCATCGTGTTCTAGAAACTGCTCTGAGGTCTGCCGAGTGTTTTGCAAGAAGAGAAAGAAAGTTGTCCAAAACAGCTTGCAATCGAATGTTCATGTGAATAGAAAAAGCCGGAGAGTGGTCAGGTACTGTTTTCTCTCAGTTGGCAAGCTGCGCACACAATCGCAGTGTTGTACAGCTTGTTTCATCACCTTTGCGAAGTTGCCGCTCTCTCCGGCTCCCGGAGACGAAGAAGCTGCTTCTTCGCGCAAAGACGATTCTGCCGCTCACAGTGGTCTGCGGTGGGTGTGTTCTGTCGAAAGAGGCCCGGGAGCTGTGCTTAGCTCTGCAGAGCACCGTACCTTCGTCTTTAGACTCTCTTCTCGTCTACATCTTAGCAAAAAGCTTTTCCACTCTGTCTGGCAGGGAGAAACTTTGCCAGCACAGAAAACATCTCCCATCGTGTTCTAGAGGCTGCACGGAGGTCTGCCGAGTGTTTTGGAAGAAGAGAAAGAAAGTTGTCCAAAACAGCTTGCAATCGAATGTTCATGTGAATAGAAAAGGCAGGAGAGTGGTCAGGTACTGTTTTCTCTCAGTTGGCAAGCTGCGCACACAATCGCAGTGTTGTACAGCTTGTTTCATCACCTTTGCGAAGCTGCCGCTCTCTCCGGCTCCCGGAGACGAAGAAGCTGCTTCTTCGCGCAAAGACGATTCTGCCGCTCACAGTGCTCTGCGGTGTGCGCCTTCTGCCGAAAGAGGTCCGGGAGCGGTGCTTAGCTCTGCAGAGCACCGTACCTTCGTCTTTAGCCTCTCTTCTCGTCTACATCTTAGCAAAAAGCTTTTCCACTCTGTCTGGCAAGGAGAAACTGTGCCAGCACAGAAAACATCTCCCATCGTGTTCTAGAGGCTGCACGGAGGTCTGCCGAGTGTTTTGCAAGAAGAGAAAGAAAGTTGTCCAAAACAGCTTGCAATCCAATGTTCATGTGAATAGAAAAGACAGGAGAGTGGTCAGGTCCTGTTTTCTCTCAGTTGGCAAGCTGCGCACACAATCGCAGTGTTGTACAGCTTGTTTCATCACCTTTGCGAAGCTGCCGCTCTCTCCGGCTCCCGGAGACGAAGAAGCTGCTTCTTCGCGCAAAGACGATTCTGCCGCTCACAGTGCTCTGCGGTTTGCGCCTTCTGCCGAAAGAGGCCCGGGAGCTGTGCTTAGCTCTGCAGAGCACCGTACCTTCGTCTTTAGCCTCTCTTCTCGTCTACATCTTAGCAAAAAGCTTTTCCACTCTGTCTGGCAAGGAGAAACTGTGCCAGCACAGAAAACATCTCCCATCGTGTTCTAGAGGCTGCACGGAGGTCTGCCGAGTGTTTTGCAAGAAGAGAAAGAAAGTTGTCCAAAACAGCTTGCAATCGAATGTTCATGTGAATAGAAATGGCAGGAGAGTGGTCAGGTACTGTTTTCTCTCAGTTGGCAAGCTGCGCACACAATCGCAGTGTGTTACAGCTTGTTTCATCACCTTTGCGAAGCTGCCGCTCTCTCCGGCTCCCGGAGACGAAGAAGCTGCTTCTTCGCGCAAAGACGATTCTGCCGCTCACAGTGCTCTGCGGTGTGCGCCTTCTGCCGAAAGAGGCTCGGGAGCGGTGCTTAGCTCTGCAGAGCACCGTACCTTCGTCTTTAGCGTCTCTTCTCGTCTACATCTTAGCAAAAAGCTTTTCCACTCTGTCTGGCAAGGAGAAACTTTGCCAGCACAGAAAACATCTCCCAACGTGTTCTAGAGGCTGCACGGAGGTCTGCCGAGTGTTTTGCAAGAAGAGAAAGAAAGTTGTCCAAAACAGCTTGCAATCGAATGTTCATGTGAATAGAAAAGGCAGGAGAGTGGTCAGGTACTGTTTTCTCTCAGTTGGCAAGCTGCGCACACAATCGCAGTGTTGTACAGCTTGTTTCATCACCTTTGCGAAGCTGCCGCTCTCTCCGGCTCCCGGAGACGAAGAAGCTGCTTCTTCGCGCAAAGACGATTCTGCCGCTCACAGTGCTCTGCGGTGTGCGCCTTCTGCCGAAAGAGGCCCGGGAGCGGTGCTTAGCTCTGCAGAGCACCGTACCTTCGTTTTTAGCCTCTCTTCTCGTCTACATCTCAGCAAAAAGCTTTTCCACTCTGTCTGGCAAGGAGAAACTGTGCCAGCACAGAAAACATCTCCCATCGTGTTCTAGAGGCTGCACGGAGGTCTGCCGAGTGTTTTGCAAGAAGAGAAAGAAAGTTGTCCAAAACAGCTTGCAATCGAATGTTCATGTGAATAGAAAAGGCAGGAGAGTGGTCAGGTACTGTTTTCTCTCACTTGGCAAGCTGCGCACACAATCGCAGTGTTGTACAGCTTGTTTCATCACCTTTGCGAAGCTGCCGCTCTCTCCGGCTCCCGGAGACGAAGAAGCTGCTTCCTCGTGCAAAGACGATTGTGCCGCTCACAGTGCTCTGCGGTGTGCGCCTTCTGCCGAAAGAGGCCCGGGAGCGGTGCTTAGCTCTGCAGAGCACCGTACCTTCGTCTTTAGCCTCTCTTCTCGTCTACATCTCAGCAAAAAGCTTTTCCGTTGTGCCTGGCAAGGAGAAACTGTGCCAGCAGAAAAAACATCTCCCATCGTGTTCTTGTTGCTGCACGGAGGTCTGCCGAGTGTTTTGCAAGAAGAGAAAGAAAGTTGTCCAAAACAGCTTTCAATCGAATGTTCATGTGAATAGAAAAGGCAGGAGAGTGGTCAGGTACTGTTTTCTCTCAGTTGGCAAGCTGCGCACACAATCGCAGTGTTGTACAGCTTGTTTCATCACCTTTGCGAAGCTGCCGCTCTCTCCGGCTCCCGGAGACGAAGAAGCTGCTTCTTCGCGCAAAGACGATTCTGCCGCTCACAGTGCTCTGCGGTGTTTGTCTTCTGTCGAAAGAGGCCCGGGAGCGGTGCTTAGCTCTGCAGAGCACCGTACCTTCGTCTTTAGCCTCTCTTCTCGTCTACATCTTAGCAAAAAGCTTTTCCACTCTGTCTGGCAAGGAGAAACTTTGCCAGCACAGAAAACATCTCCCATCGTGTTCTAGAAGCTGCACGGAGGTCTGCCGAGTGTTTTGCAAGAAGAGAAAGAAAGTTGTCCAAAACAGCTTGCAATCGAATGTTCATGTGAATAGAAAAGGCAGGAGAGTGGTCAGGTACTGTTTTCTCTCAGTTGGCAAGCTGCGCACACAATCGCAGTGTTGTACAGCTTGTTTCATCACCTTTGCGAAGCTGCCGCTCTCTCCGGCTCCCGGAGACGAAGAAGCTGCTTCTTCGCGCAAAGACGATTCTGCCGCTCACAGTGCTCTGCGGTGGGTGTGTTCTGTCGAAAGAGGCCCGGGAGCTGTGCTTAGCTCTGCAGAGCACCGTACCTTCGTCTTTAGCCTCTCTTCTCGTCTACATCTTAGCAAAAAGCTTTTCCACTCTGTCTGGCAAGGAGAAACTGTGCCAGCACAGAAAACATCTCCCATCGTGTTCTAGAAGCTGCACGGAGGTCTGCCGAGTGTTTTGCAAGAAGAGAAAGAAAGTTGTCCAAAACAGCTTGCAATCGAATGTTCATGTCAATAGAAAAGGCAGGAGAGTGGTCAGGTACTGTTTTCTCTCAGTTGGCAAGCTGCGCACACAATCGCAGTGTTGTACAGCTTGTTTCATCACCTTTGCGAAGCTACCGCTCTCTCCGGCTCCCGGAGACGAAGAAGCTGCTTCTTCGCGCAAAGACGATTCTGCCGCTCACAGTGCTCTGCGGTGTGCGCCTTCTGCCGAAAGAGGTCCGGGAGCGGTGCTTAGCTCTGCAGAGCACCGTACCTTCGTCTTTAGCCTCTCTTCTCGTCTACATCTTAGCAAAAAGCTTTTCCACTCTGTCTGGCAAGGAGAAACTGTGCCAGCACAGAAAACAACTCCCATCGTGTTCTAGAGGCTGCACGCAGGTCTGCCGAGTGTTTTGCAAGAAGAGAAAGAAAGTTGTCCAAAACAGCTTGCAATCGAATGTTCATGTGAATAGAAAAAGCCGGAGAGTGGTCAGGTACTGTTTTCTCTCAGTTGGCAAGCTGCGCACACAATCGCAGTGTTGTACAGCTTTTTTCATCACCTTTGCGAAGCTGCCGCTCTCTCCGGCTCCCGGAGACAAAGAAGCTGCTTCTTCGCGCAAAGACGATTCTGCCTCTCACAGTGCTCTGCGGTGTGCGCCTTCTGCCGAAAGACGCCCGGGAGCGGTGCTTAGCTCTGCAGAGCACCGTACCTTCGTCTTTAGCCTCTCTTCTCGTCTACATCTCAGCAAAAAGCTTTTCCACTCTGTCTGGCAAGGAGAAACTGTGCCAGCACAAAAAACATCTCCCATCGTGTTCTTGTTGCTGCACGGAGGTCTGCCGAGTGTTTTGCAAGAAGAGAAAGAAAGTTGTCCAAAACAGCTTGCAATCGAATGTTCATGTGAATAGAAAAGGCAGGAGAGTGGTCAGGTACTGTTTTCTCTCAGTTGGCAAGCTGCGCACACAATCGCAGTGTTGTACAGCTTGTTTCATCACCTTTGCGAAGCTGCCGCTCTCTCCGGCTCCCGGAGACGAAGAAGCTGCTTCTTCGCGCAAAGACGATTCTGCCTCTCAAAGTGCTCTGCGGAGTGCGCCTTCTGCCGAAAGAGGTCCGGGAGCGGTGCTTAGCTCTGCAGAGCACCGTACCTTCATCTTTAGCCTCTCTTCTCGTCTACATCTCTGCAAAAAGCTTTTCCACTCTGTCTGGCAAGGAGAAACTGTGCCAGCACAAAAAACATCTCCCATCGTGTTCTAGAGGCTGCACGGAGGTCTGCCGAGTGTTTTGCAAGAAGAGAAAGAAAGTTGTCCAAAACAGCTTGCAATCGAATGTTCATGTGAATAGAAAAGGCAGGAGAGTGGTCAGGTACTGTTTTCTCTCAGTTGGCAAGCTGCGCACACAATCGCAGTGTTGTACAGCTTGTTTCATCACCTTTGCGAAGCTGCCGCTCTCTCCGGCTCCCGGAGACGAAGAAGCTGCTTCTTCGCGCAAAGACGATTCTGCCGCTCACAGTGCTCTGTGGTGTGCGCCTTCTGCCGAAAGAGGCCCGGGAGCGGTGCTTAGCTCTGCAGAGCACCGTACCTTCGTCTTTAGCCTCTCTTCTCGTCTACATCTCAGCAAAAAGCTTTTCCACTCTGTCTGGCAAGGAGAAACTGTGCCAGCACAGAAAACATCTCCCATCGTGTTCTAGAGGCTGCACGGAGGTCTGCCGAGTGTTTTGCAAGAAGAGAAAGAAAGTTGTCCAAAACAGCTTGCAATCGAATGTTCATGTGAATAGAAAAAGCAGGAGAGTGGTCAGGTACTGTTTTCTCTCAGTTGGCAAGCTGCGCACACAATCGCAGTGTTGTACAGCTTGTTTCATCACCTTTGCGAAGCTGCCGCTCTCTCCGGCTCCCGGAGACGAAGAAGCTGCTTCTTCGCGCAAAGACGATTCTGCCGCTCACAGTGCTCTGCGGTGTGCGCCTTCTGCCGAAAGAGGTCCGGGAGCGGTGCTTAGCTCTGCAGAGCACCGTACCTTCGTCTTTAGCCTCTCTTCTCGTCTACATCTTAGCAAAAAGCTTTTCCACTCTGTCTGGCAAGGAGAAACTGTGCCAGCACAGAAAACAACTCCCATCGTGTTCTAGAGGCTGCACGCAGTTCTGCCGAGTGTTTTGCAAGAAGAGAAAGAAAGTTGTCCAAAACAGCTTGCAATCGAATGTTCATGTGAATAGAAAAAGCAGGAGAGTGGTCAGGTACTGTTTTCACTCAGTTGGCAAGCTGCGCACACAATCGCAGTGTTGTACAGCTTGTTTCATCACCTTTGCGAAGCTGCCGCTCTCTCCGGCTCCCGGAGACGAAGAAGCTGCTTCTTCGCGCAAAGACGATTCTGCCGCTCACAGTGCTCTGCGGTGTGCGCCTTCTGCCGAAAGAGGTCCGGGAGCGGTGCTTAGCTCTGCAGAGCACCGTACCTTCGTCTTTAGCCTCTCTTCTCGTCTACATCTTAGCAAAAAGCTTTTCCAATCTGTCTGGCAAGGAGAAACTTTGCCAGCACAGAAAACATCTCCCATCGTGTTCTAGAAACTGCTCTGAGGTCTGCCGAGTGTTTTGCAAGAAGAGAAAGAAAGTTGTCCAAAACAGCTTGCAATCGAATGTTCATGTGAATAGAAAAAGCCGGAGAGTGGTCAGGTACTGTTTTCTCTCAGTTGGCAAGCTGCGCACACAATCGCAGTGTTGTACAGCTTGTTTCATCACCTTTGCGAAGTTGCCGCTCTCTCCGGCTCCCGGAGACGAAGAAGCTGCTTCTTCGCGCAAAGACGATTCTGCCGCTCACAGTGGTCTGCGGTGGGTGTGTTCTGTCGAAAGAGGCCCGGGAGCTGTGCTTAGCTCTGCAGAGCACCGTACCTTCGTCTTTAGACTCTCTTCTCGTCTACATCTTAGCAAAAAGCTTTTCCACTCTGTCTGGCAGGGAGAAACTTTGCCAGCACAGAAAACATCTCCCATCGTGTTCTAGAGGCTGCACGGAGGTCTGCCGAGTGTTTTGGAAGAAGAGAAAGAAAGTTGTCCAAAACAGCTTGCAATCGAATGTTCATGTGAATAGAAAAGGCAGGAGAGTGGTCAGGTACTGTTTTCTCTCAGTTGGCAAGCTGCGCACACAATCGCAGTGTTGTACAGCTTGTTTCATCACCTTTGCGAAGCTGCCGCTCTCTCCGGCTCCCGGAGACGAAGAAGCTGCTTCTTCGCGCAAAGACGATTCTGCCGCTCACAGTGCTCTGCGGTGTGCGCCTTCTGCCGAAAGAGGTCCGGGAGCGGTGCTTAGCTCTGCAGAGCACCGTACCTTCGTCTTTAGCCTCTCTTCTCGTCTACATCTTAGCAAAAAGCTTTTCCACTCTGTCTGGCAAGGAGAAACTGTGCCAGCACAGAAAACAACTCCCATTGTGTTCTAGAAGCTGCACGGAGGTCTGCCGAGTGTTTTGCAAGAAGAGAAAGAAAGTTGTCCAAAACAGCTTGCAATCGAATGTTCATGTGAATAGAAAAGGCAGGAGAGTGGTCAGGTACTGTTTTCTCTCAGTTGGCAAGCTGCGCACACAATCGCAGTGTTGTACAGCTTGTTTCATCACCTTTGCGAAGCTGCCGCTCTCTCCGGCTCCCGGAGACGAAGAAGCTGCTTCTTCGCGCAAAGACGATTCTGCCGCTCACAGTGCTCTGTGGTGTGCGCCTTCTGCCGAAAGAGGCCCGGGAGCGGTGCTTAGCTCTGCAGAGCACCGTACCTTCGTCTTTAGCCTCTCTTCTCGTCTACATCTCAGCAAAAAGCTTTTCCACTCTGTCTGGCAAGGAGAAACTTTGCCAGCACAGAAAACATCTCCCATCGTGTTCTAGAAGCTGCACGGAGGTCTGCCGAGTGTTTTGCAAGAAGAGAAAGAAAGTTGTCCAAAACAGCTTGCAATCGAATGTTCATGTGAATAGAAAAGGCAGGAGAGTGGTCAGGTACTGTTTTCTCTCAGTTGGCAAGCTGCGCACACAATCGCAGTGTTGTACAGCTTGTTTCATCACCTTTGCGAAGCTGCCGCTCTCTCCGGCTCCCGGAGACGAAGAAGCTGCTTCTTCGCGCAAAGACGATTCTGCCGCTCACAGTGCTCTGCGGTGTGCGCCTTCTGCCGAAAGAGGTCCGGGAGCGGTGCTTAGCTCTGCAGAGCACCGTACCTTCGTCTTTAGCCTCTCTTCTCGTCTACATCTTAGCAAAAAGCTTTTCCACTCTGTCTGGCAAGGAGAAACTGTGCCAGCACAGATAACAACTCCCATTGTGTTCTAGAAGCTGCACGGAGGTCTGCCGAGTGTTTTGCAAGAAGAGAAAGAAAGTTGTCCAAAACAGCTTGCAATCGAATGTTCATGTGAATAGAAAAGGCAGGAGAGTGGTCAGGTACTGTTTTCTCTCAGTTGGCAAGCTGCGCACACAATCGCAGTGTTGTACAGCTTGTTTCATCACCTTTGCGAAGCTGCCGCTCTCTCCGGCTCCCGGAGACGAAGAAGCTGCTTCTTCGCGCAAAGACGATTCTGCCGCTCACAGTGCTCTGCGGTTTGCGCCTTCTGCCGAAAGAGGCCCGGGAGCTGTGCTTAGCTCTGCAGAGCACCGTACCTTCGTCTTTAGCCTCTCTTCTCGTCTACATCTTAGCAAAAAGCTTTTCCACTCTGTCTGGCAAGGAGAAACTGTGCCAGCACAGAAAACATCTCCCATCGTGTTCTAGAGGCTGCACGGAGGTCTGCCGAGTGTTTTGCAAGAAGAGAAAGAAAGTTGTCCAAAACAGCTTGCAATCGAATGTTCATGTGAATAGAAATGGCAGGAGAGTGGTCAGGTACTGTTTTCTCTCAGTTGGCAAGCTGCGCACACAATCGCAGTGTGTTACAGCTTGTTTCATCACCTTTGCGAAGCTGCCGCTCTCTCCGGCTCCCGGAGACGAAGAAGCTGCTTCTTCGCGCAAAGACGATTCTGCCGCTCACAGTGCTCTGCGGTGTGCGCCTTCTGCCGAAAGAGGCTCGGGAGCGGTGCTTAGCTCTGCAGAGCACCGTACCTTCGTCTTTAGACTCTCTTCTCGTCTACATCTTAGCAAAAAGCTTTTCCACTCTGTCTGGCAGGGAGAAACTTTGCCAGCACAGAAAACATCTCCCATCGTGTTCTAGAGGCTGCACGGAGGTCTGCCGAGTGTTTTGGAAGAAGAGAAAGAAAGTTGTCCAAAACAGCTTGCAATCGAATGTTCATGTGAATAGAAAAGGCAGGAGAGTGGTCAGGTACTGTTTTCTCTCAGTTGGCAAGCTGCGCACACAATCGCAGTGTTGTACAGCTTGTTTCATCACCTTTGCGAAGCTGCCGCTCTCTCCGGCTCCCGGAGACGAAGAAGCTGCTTCTTCGCGCAAAGACGATTCTGCCGCTCACAGTGCTCTGCGGTGTGCGCCTTCTGCCGAAAGAGGTCCGGGAGCGGTGCTTAGCTCTGCAGAGCACCGTACCTTCGTCTTTAGCCTCTCTTCTCGTCTACATCTTAGCAAAAAGCTTTTCCACTCTGTCTGGCAAGGAGAAACTGTGCCAGCACAGATAACAACTCCCATTGTGTTCTAGAAGCTGCACGGAGGTCTGCCGAGTGTTTTGCAAGAAGAGAAAGAAAGTTGTCCAAAACAGCTTGCAATCGAATGTTCATGTGAATAGAAAAGGCAGGAGAGTGGTCAGGTACTGTTTTCTCTCAGTTGGCAAGCTGCGCACACAATCGCAGTGTTGTACAGCTTGTTTCATCACCTTTGCGAAGCTGCCGCTCTCTCCGGCTCCCGGAGACGAAGAAGCTGCTTCTTCGCGCAAAGACGATTCTGCCGCTCACAGTGCTCTGCGGTGTGCGCCTTCTGCCGAAAGAGGCTCGGGAGCGGTGCTTAGCTCTGCAGAGCACCGTACCTTCGTCTTTAGCGTCTCTTCTCGTCTACATCTTAGCAAAAAGCTTTTCCACTCTGTCTGGCAAGGAGAAACTTTGCCAGCACAGAAAACATCTCCCAACGTGTTCTAGAGGCTGCACGGAGGTCTGCCGAGTGTTTTGCAAGAAGAGAAAGAAAGTTGTCCAAAACAGCTTGCAATCGAATGTTCATGTGAATAGAAAAGGCAGGAGAGTGGTCAGGTACTGTTTTCTCTCAGTTGGCAAGCTGCGCACACAATCGCAGTGTTGTACAGCTTGTTTCATCACCTTTGCGAAGCTGCCGCTCTCTCCGGCTCCCGGAGACGAAGAAGCTGCTTCTTCGCGCAAAGACGATTCTGCCGCTCACAGTGCTCTGCGGTGTGCGCCTTCTGCCGAAAGAGGCCCGGGAGCGGTGCTTAGCTCTGCAGAGCACCGTACCTTCGTTTTTAGCCTCTCTTCTCGTCTACATCTCAGCAAAAAGCTTTTCCACTCTGTCTGGCAAGGAGAAACTGTGCCAGCACAGAAAACATCTCCCATCGTGTTCTAGAGGCTGCACGGAGGTCTGCCGAGTGTTTTGCAAGAAGAGAAAGAAAGTTGTCCAAAACAGCTTGCAATCGAATGTTCATGTGAATAGAAAAGGCAGGAGAGTGGTCAGGTACTGTTTTCTCTCACTTGGCAAGCTGCGCACACAATCGCAGTGTTGTACAGCTTGTTTCATCACCTTTGCGAAGCTGCCGCTCTCTCCGGCTCCCGGAGACGAAGAAGCTGCTTCTTCGCGCAAAGACGATTCTGCCGCTCACAGTGCTCTGCGGTGTGCGCCTTCTGCCGAAAGAGGCCCGGGAGCGGTGCTTAGCTCTGCAGAGCACCGTACCTTCGTCTTTAGCCTGTCTTCTCGTCTACATCTCAGCAAAAAGCTTTTCCGTTGTGCCTGGCAAGGAGAAACTGTGCCAGCAGAAAAAACATCTCCCATCGTGTTCTTGTTGCTGCACGGAGGTCTGCCGAGTGTTTTGCAAGAAGAGAAAGAAAGTTGTCCAAAACAGCTTTCAATCGAATGTTCATGTGAATAGAAAAGGCAGGAGAGTGGTCAGGTACTGTTTTCTCTCAGTTGGCAAGCTGCGCACACAATCGCAGTGTTGTACAGCTTGTTTCATCACCTTTGCGAAGCTGCCGCTCTCTCCGGCTCCCGGAGACGAAGAAGCTGCTTCTTCGCGCAAAGACGATTCTGCCGCTCACAGTGCTCTGCGGTGTTTGTCTTCTGTCGAAAGAGGCCCGGGAGCGGTGCTTAGCTCTGCAGAGCACCGTACCTTCGTCTTTAGCCTCTCTTCTCGTCTACATCTTAGCAAAAAGCTTTTCCACTCTGTCTGGCAAGGAGAAACTTTGCCAGCACAGAAAACATCTCCCATCGTGTTCTAGAAGCTGCACGGAGGTCTGCCGAGTGTTTTGCAAGAAGAGAAAGAAAGTTGTCCAAAACAGCTTTCAATCGAATGTTCATGTGAATAGAAAAGGCAGGAGAGTGGTCAGGTACTGTTTTCTCTCACTTGGCAAGCTGCGCACACAATCGCAGTGTTGTACAGCTTGTTTCATCACCTTTGCGAAGTTGCCGCTCTCTCCGGCTCCCGGAGACGAAGAAGCTGCTTCTTCGCGCAAAGACGATTCTGCCTCTCAAAGTGCTCTGCGGAGTGCGCCTTCTGCCGAAAGAGGTCCGGGAGCGGTGCTTAGCTCTGCAGAGCACCGTACCTTCGTCTTTAGCCTCTCTTCTCGTCTACATCTCAGCAAAAAGCTTTTCCACTCTGTCTGGCAAGGAGAAACTGTGCCAGCACAAAAAACATCTCCCATCGTGTTCTAGAGGCTCCACGGAGGTCTGCCGAGTGTTTTGCAAGAAGAGAAAGAAAGTTGTCCAAAACAGCTTGCAATCGAATGTTCATGTGAATAGAAAAGGCAGGAGAGTGGTCAGGTACTGTTTTCTCTCAGTTGGCAAGCTGCGCACACAATCGCAGTGTTGTACAGCTTGTTTCATCACCTTTGCGAAGTTGCCGCTCTCTCCGGCTCCCGGAGACGAAGAAGCTGCTTCTTCGCGCAAAGACGATTCTGCCGCTCACAGTGCTCTGCGGTGGGTGTGTTCTGTCGAAAGAGGCCCGGGAGCTGTGCTTAGCTCTGCAGAGCACCGTACCTTCGTCTTTAGCCTCTCTTCTCGTCTACATCTTAGCAAAAAGCTTTTCCACTCTGTCTGGCAAGGAGAAACTGTGCCGGCACAGAAAACATCTCCCATCGTGTTCTAGAAGCTGCACGGAGGTCTGCCGAGTGTTTTGCAAGAAGAGAAAGAAAGTTGTCCAAAACAGCTTGCAATCGAATGTTCATGTGAATAGAAAAGGCAGGAGAGTGGTCAGGTACTGTTTTCTCTCAGTTGGCAAGCTGCGCACACAATCGCAGTGTTGTACAGCTTGTTTCATCACCTTTGCGAAGCTGCCGCTCTCTCCGGCTCCCGGAGACGAAGAAGCTGCTTCTTCGCGCAAAGACGATTCTGCCGCTCACAGTGCTCTGCGGTGTGCGCCTTCTGCCGAAAGAGGTCCGGGAGCGGTGCTTAGCTCTGCAGAGCACCGTACCTTCGTCTTTAGCCTCTCTTCTCGTCTACATCTTAGCAAAAAGCTTTTCCACTCTGTCTGGCAAGGAGAAACTGTGCCAGCACAGAAAACAACTCCCATCGTGTTCTAGAGGCTGCACGCAGGTCTGCCGAGTGTTTTGCAAGAAGAGAAAGAAAGTTGTCCAAAACAGCTTGCAATCGAATGTTCATGTGAATAGAAAAAGCCGGAGAGTGGTCAGGTACTGTTTTCTCTCAGTTGGCAAGCTGCGCACACAATCGCAGTGTTGTACAGCTTTTTTCATCACCTTTGCGAAGCTGCCGCTCTCTCCGGCTCCCGGAGACAAAGAAGCTGCTTCTTCGCGCAAAGACGATTCTGCCTCTCACAGTGCTCTGCGGTGTGCGCCTTCTGCCGAAAGACGCCCGGGAGCGGTGCTTAGCTCTGCAGAGCACCGTACCTTCGTCTTTAGCCTCTCTTCTCGTCTACATCTCAGCAAAAAGCTTTTCCACTCTGTCTGGCAAGGAGAAACTGTGCCAGCACAGAAAACAACTCCCATCGTGTTCTAGAGGCTGCACGCAGGTCTGCCGAGTGTTTTGCAAGAAGAGAAAGAAAGTTGTCCAAAACAGCTTGCAATCGAATGTTCATGTGAATAGAAAAGGCAGGAGAGTGGTCAGGTACTGTTTTCTCTCAGTTGGCAAGCTGCGCACACAATCGCAGTGTTGTACAGCTTGTTTCATCACCTTTGCGAAGCTGCCGCTCTCTCCGGCTCCCGGAGACGAAGAAGCTGCTTCTTCGCGCAAAGACGATTCTGCCTCTCAAAGTGCTCTGCGGAGTGCGCCTTCTGCCGAAAGAGGTCCGGGAGCGGTGCTTAGCTCTGCAGAGCACCGTACCTTCATCTTTAGCCTCTCTTCTCGTCTACATCTCAGCAAAAAGCTTTTCCACTCTGTCTGGCAAGGAGAAACTCTGCCAGCACAAAAAACATCTCCCATCGTGTTCTAGAGGCTGCACGGAGGTCTGCCGAGTGTTTTGCAAGAAGAGAAAGAAAGTTGTCCAAAACAGCTTGCAATCGAATGTTCATGTGAATAGAAAAGGCAGGAGAGTGGTCAGGTACTGTTTTCTCTCAGTTGGCAAGCTGCGCACACAATCGCAGTGTTGTACAGCTTGTTTCATCACCTTTGCGAAGCTGCCGCTCTCTCCGGCTCCCGGAGACGAAGAAGCTGCTTCTTCGCGCAAAGACGATTCTGCCGCTCACAGTGCTCTGCGGTGGGTGTGTTCTGTCGAAAGAGGCCCGGGAGCTGTGCTTAGCTCTGCAGAGCACCGTACCTTCGTCTTTAGCCTCTCTTCTCGTCTACATCTTAGCAAAAAGCTTTTCCACTCTGTCTGGCAAGGAGAAACTGTGCCAGCACAGAAAACATCTCCCATCGTGTTCTAGAGGCTGCACGGAGGTCTGCCGAGTGTTTTGCAAGAAGAGAAAGAAAGTTGTCCAAAACAGCTTGCAATCGAATGTTCATGTGAATAGAAAAGGCAGGAGAGTGGTCAGGTACTGTTTTCTCTCAGTTGGCAAGCTGCGCACACAATCGCAGTGTTGTACAGCTTGTTTCATCACCTTTGCGAAGCTGCCGCTCTCTCCGGCTCCCGGAGACGAAGAAGCTGCTTCTTCGCGCAAAGACGATTCTGCCGCTCACAGTGCTCTGCGGTGTGCGCCTTCTGCCGAAAGAGGTCCGGGAGCGGTGCTTAGCTCTGCAGAGCACCGTACCTTCGTCTTTAGCCTCTCTTCTCGTCTACATCTTAGCAAAAAGCTTTTCCACTCTGTCTGGCAAGGAGAAACTGTGCCAGCACAGAAAACAACTCCCATTGTGTACTAGAGGCTGCACGGAGGTCTGCCGAGTGTTTTGCAAGAAGAGAAAGAAAGTTGTCCAAAACAGCTTACAATCGAATGTTCATGTGAATAGAAAAAGCAGGAGAGTGGTCAGGTACTGTTTTCTCTCAGTTGGCAAGCTGCGCACACAATCGCAGTGTTGTACAGCTTGTTTCATCACCTTTGCGAAGCTGCCGCTCTCTCCGGCTCCCGGAGACGAAGAAGCTGCTTCTTCGCGCAAAGACGATTCTGCCGCTCACAGTGCTCTGCGGTGTGCGCCTTCTGCCGAAAGAGGCTCGGGAGCGGTGCTTAGCTCTGCAGAGCACCGTACCTTCGTCTTTAGCCTCTCTTCTCGTCTACATCTTACCAAAAGGCTTTTCCACTCTGTCTGGCAAGGAGAAACTTTGCCAGCACAGAAAACAACTCCCATCGTGTTCTAGAGGCTGCACGCAGGTCTGCCGAGTGTTTTGCAAGAAGAGAAAGAAAGTTGTCCAAAACAGCTTGCAATCGAATGTTCATGTGAATAGAAAAGGCAGGAGAGTGGTCAGGTACTGTTTTCTCTCACTTGGCAAGCTGCGCACACAATCGCAGTGTTGTACAGCTTGTTTCATCACCTTTGCGAAGCTGCCGCTCTCTCCGGCTCCCGGAGACGAAGAAGCTGCTTCTTCGCGCAAAGACGATTCTGCCGCTCACAGTGCTCTGAGGTGGGTGTGTTCTGTCGAAAGAGGCCCGGGAGCTGTGCTTAGCTCTGCAGAGCACCGTACCTTCGTCTTTAGCCTCTCTTCTCGTCTACATCTTAGCAAAAAGCTTTTCCACTCTGTCTGGCAAGGAGAAACTGTGCCAGCACAGAAAACATCTCCCAACGTGTTCTAGAGGCTGCACGGAGGTCTGCCGAGTGTTTTGCAAGAAGAGAAAGAAAGTTGTCCAAAACAGCTTGCAATCGAATGTTCATGTGAATAGAAAAGGCAGGAGAGTGGTCAGGTACTGTTTTCTCTCAGTTGGCAAGCTGCGCACACAATCGCAGTGTTGTACAGCTTGTTTCATCACCTTTGCGAAGCTGCCGCTCTCTCCGGCTCCCGGAGACGAAGAAGCTGCTTCTTCGCGCAAAGACGATTCTGCCGCTCACAGTGCTCTGCGGTGTGCGCCTTCTGCCGAAAGAGGCCCGGGAGCGGTGCTTAGCTCTGCAGAGCACCGTACCTTCGTTTTTAGCCTCTCTTCTCGTCTACATCTCAGCAAAAAGCTTTTCCACTCTGTCTGGCAAGGAGAAACTGTGCCAGCACAGAAAACATCTCCCATCGTGTTCTAGAGGCTGCACGGAGGTCTGCCGAGTGTTTTGCAAGAAGAGAAAGAAAGTTGTCCAAAACAGCTTGCAATCGAATGTTCATGTGAATAGAAAAGGCAGGAGAGTGGTCAGGTACTGTTTTCTCTCACTTGGCAAGCTGCGCACACAATCGCAGTGTTGTACAGCTTGTTTCATCACCTTTGCGAAGCTGCCGCTCTCTCCGGCTCCCGGAGACGAAGAAGCTGCTTCTTCGCGCAAAGACGATTCTGCCGCTCACAGTGCTCTGCGGTGTGCGCCTTCTGCCGAAAGAGGTCCGGGAGCGGTGCTTAGCTCTGCAGAGCACCGTACCTTCGTCTTTAGCCTGTCTTCTCGTCTACATCTCAGCAAAAAGCTTTTCCGTTGTGCCTGGCAAGGAGAAACTGTGCCAGAAGAAAAAACATCTCCCATCGTGTTCTTGTTGCTGCACGGAGGTCTGCCGAGTGTTTTGCAAGAAGAGAAAGAAAGTTGTCCAAAACAGCTTTCAATCGAATGTTCATGTGAATAGAAAAGGCAGGAGAGTGGTCAGGTACTGTTTTCTCTCAGTTGGCAAGCTGCGCACACAATCGCAGTGTTGTACAGCTTGTTTCATCACCTTTGCGAAGCTGCCGCTCTCTCCGGCTCCCGGAGACGAAGAAGCTGCTTCTTCGCGCAAAGACGATTCTGCCGCTCACAGTGCTCTGCGGTGTTTGTCTTCTGTCGAAAGAGGCCCGGGAGCGGTGCTTAGCTCTGCAGAGCACCGTACCTTCGTCTTTAGCCTCTCTTCTCGTCTACATCTTAGCAAAAAGCTTTTCCACTCTGTCTGGCAAGGAGAAACTTTGCCAGCACAGAAAACATCTCCCATCGTGTTCTAGAAGCTGCACGGAGGTCTGCCGAGTGTTTTGCAAGAAGAGAAAGAAAGTTGTCCAAAACAGCTTGCAATCGAATGTTCATGTGAATAGAAAAGGCAGGAGAGTGGTCAGGTACTGTTTTCTCTCACTTGGCAAGCTGCGCACACAATCGCAGTGTTGTACAGCTTGTTTCATCACCTTTGCGAAGTTGCCGCTCTCTCCGGCTCCCGGAGACGAAGAAGCTGCTTCTTCGCGCAAAGACGATTCTGCCTCTCAAAGTGCTCTGCGGAGTGCGCCTTCTGCCGAAAGAGGTCCGGGAGCGGTGCTTAGCTCTGCAGAGCACCGTACCTTCGTCTTTAGCCTCTCTTCTCGTCTACATCTCAGCAAAAAGCTTTTCCACTCTGTCTGGCAAGGAGAAACTGTGCCAGCACAAAAAACATCTCCCATCGTGTTCTAGAGGCTCCACGGAGGTCTGCCGAGTGTTTTGCAAGAAGAGAAAGAAAGTTGTCCAAAACAGCTTGCAATCGAATGTTCATGTGAATAGAAAAGGCAGGAGAGTGGTCAGGTACTGTTTTCTCTCAGTTGGCAAGCTGCGCACACAATCGCAGTGTTGTACAGCTTGTTTCATCACCTTTGCGAAGCTGCCGCTCTCTCCGGCTCCCGGAGACGAAGAAGCTGCTTCTTCGCGCAAAGACGATTCTGCCGCTCACAGTGCTCTGCGGTGGGTGTGTTCTGTCGAAAGAGGCCCGGGAGCTGTGCTTAGCTCTGCAGAGCACCGTACCTTCGTCTTTAGCCTCTCTTCTCGTCTACATCTTAGCAAAAAGCTTTTCCACTCTGTCTGGCAAGGAGAAACTGTGCCGGCACAGAAAACATCTCCCATCGTGTTCTAGAAGCTGCACGGAGGTCTGCCGAGTGTTTTGCAAGAAGAGAAAGAAAGTTGTCCAAAACAGCTTGCAATCGAATGTTCATGTGAATAGAAAAGGCAGGAGAGTGGTCAGGTACTGTTTTCTCTCAGTTTGCAAGCTGCGCACACAATCGCAGTGTTGTACAGCTTGTTTCATCACCTTTGCGAAGCTGCCGCTCTCTCCGGCTCCCGGAGACGAAGAAGCTGCTTCTTCGCGCAAAGACGATTCTGCCGCTCACAGTGCTCTGCGGTGTGCGCCTTCTGCCGAAAGAGGTCCGGGAGCGGTGCTTAGCTCTGCAGAGCACCGTACCTTCGTCTTTAGCCTCTCTTCTCGTCTACATCTTAGCAAAAAGCTTTTCCACTCTGTCTGGCAAGGAGAAACTGTGCCAGCACAGAAAACAACTCCCATCGTGTTCTAGAGGCTGCACGCAGGTCTGCCGAGTGTTTTGCAAGAAGAGAAAGAAAGTTGTCCAAAACAGCTTGCAATCGAATGTTCATGTGAATAGAAAAAGCCGGAGAGTGGTCAGGTACTGTTTTCTCTCAGTTGGCAAGCTGCGCACACAATCGCAGTGTTGTACAGCTTTTTTCATCACCTTTGCGAAGCTGCCGCTCTCTCCGGCTCCCGGAGACAAAGAAGCTGCTTCTTCGCGCAAAGACGATTCTGCCTCTCACAGTGCTCTGCGGTGTGCGCCTTCTGCCGAAAGACGCCCGGGAGCGGTGCTTAGCTCTGCAGAGCACCGTACCTTCGTCTTTAGCCTCTCTTCTCGTCTACATCTCAGCAAAAAGCTTTTCCACTCTGTCTGGCAAGGAGAAACTGTGCCAGCACAGAAAACAACTCCCATCGTGTTCTAGAGGCTGCACGCAGGTCTGCCGAGTGTTTTGCAAGAAGAGAAAGAAAGTTGTCCAAAACAGCTTGCAATCGAATGTTCATGTGAATAGAAAAGGCAGGAGAGTGGTCAGGTACTGTTTTCTCTCAGTTGGCAAGCTGCGCACACAATCGCAGTGTTGTACAGCTTGTTTCATCACCTTTGCGAAGCTGCCGCTCTCTCCGGCTCCCGGAGACGAAGAAGCTGCTTCTTCGCGCAAAGACGATTCTGCCTCTCAAAGTGCTCTGCGGAGTGCGCCTTCTGCCGAAAGAGGTCCGGGAGCGGTGCTTAGCTCTGCAGAGCACCGTACCTTCATCTTTAGCCTCTCTTCTCGTCTACATCTCAGCGAAAAGCTTTTCCACTCTGTCTGGCAAGGAGAAACTCTGCCAGCACAAAAAACATCTCCCATCGTGTTCTAGAGGCTGCACGGAGGTCTGCCGAGTGTTTTGCAAGAAGAGAAAGAAAGTTGTCCAAAACAGCTTGCAATCGAATGTTCATGTGAATAGAAAAGGCAGGAGAGTGGTCAGGTACTGTTTTCTCTCAGTTGGCAAGCTGCGCACACAATCGCAGTGTTGTACAGCTTGTTTCATCACCTTTGCGAAGCTGCCGCTCTCTCCGGCTCCCGGAGACGAAGAAGCTGCTTCTTCGCGCAAAGACGATTCTGCCGCTCACAGTGCTCTGCGGTGGGTGTGTTCTGTCGAAAGAGGCCCGGGAGCTGTGCTTAGCTCTGCAGAGCACCGTACCTTCGTCTTTAGCCTCTCTTCTCGTCTACATCTTAGCAAAAAGCTTTTCCACTCTGTCTGGCAAGGAGAAACTGTGCCAGCACAGAAAACATCTCCCATCGTGTTCTAGAGGCTGCACGGAGGTCTGCCGAGTGTTTTGCAAGAAGAGAAAGAAAGTTGTCCAAAACAGCTTGCAATCGAATGTTCATGTGAATAGAAAAGGCAGGAGAGTGGTCAGGTACTGTTTTCTCTCAGTTGGCAAGCTGCGCACACAATCGCAGTGTTGTACAGCTTGTTTCATCACCTTTGCGAAGCTGCCGCTCTCTCCGGCTCCCGGAGACGAAGAAGCTGCTTCTTCGCGCAAAGACGATTCTGCCGCTCACAGTGCTCTGCGGTGTGCGCCTTCTGCCGAAAGAGGTCCGGGAGCGGTGCTTAGCTCTGCAGAGCACCGTACCTTCGTCTTTAGCCTCTCTTCTCGTCTACATCTTAGCAAAAAGCTTTTCCACTCTGTCTGGCAAGGAGAAACTGTGCCAGCACAGAAAACAACTCCCATTGTGTTCTAGAGGCTGCACGGAGGTCTGCCGAGTGTTTTGCAAGAAGAGAAAGAAAGTTGTCCAAAACAGCTTACAATCGAATGTTCATGTGAATAGAAAAAGCAGGAGAGTGGTCAGGTACTGTTTTCTCTCAGTTGGCAAGCTGCGCACACAATCGCAGTCTTGTACAGCTTGTTTCATCACCTTTGCGAAGCTGCCGCTCTCTCCGGCTCCCGGAGACGAAGAAGCTGCTTCTTCGCGCAAAGACGATTCTGCCGCTCACAGTGCTCTGCGGTGTGCGCCTTCTGCCGAAAGAGGCTCGGGAGCGGTGCTTAGCTCTGCAGAGCACCGTACCTTCGTCTTTAGCCTCTCTTCTCGTCTACATCTTACCAAAAGGCTTTTCCACTCTGTCTGGCAAGGAGAAACTTTGCCAGCACAGAAAACAACTCCCATCGTGTTCTAGAGGCTGCACGCAGGTCTGCCGAGTGTTTTGCAAGAAGAGAAAGAAAGTTGTCCAAAACAGCTTGCAATCGAATGTTCATGTGAATAGAAAAGGCAGGAGAGTGGTCAGGTACTGTTTTCTCTCACTTGGCAAGCTGCGCACACAATCGCAGTGTTGTACAGCTTGTTTCATCACCTTTGCGAAGCTGCCGCTCTCTCCGGCTCCCGGAGACGAAGAAGCTGCTTATTCGCGCAAAGACGATTCTGCCGCTCACAGTGCTCTGAGGTGGGTGTGTTCTGTCGAAAGAGGCCCGGGAGCTGTGCTTAGCTCTGCAGAGCACCGTACCTTCGTCTTTAGCCTCTCTTCTCGTCTACATCTTAGCAAAAAGCTTTTCCACTCTGTCTGGCAAGGAGAAACTGTGCCAGCACAGAAAACATCTCCCATCGTGTTCTAGAGGCTGCACGGAGGTCTGCCGAGTGTTTTGCAAGAAGAGAAAGAAAGTTGTCCAAAACAGCTTGCAATCGAATGTTCATGTGAATAGAAAAGGCAGGAGAGTGGTCAGGTACTGTTTTCTCTCAGTTGGCAAGCTGCGCACACAATCGCAGTGTTGTACAGCTTGTTTCATCACCTTTGCGAAGCTGCCGCTCTCTCCGGCTCCCGGAGACGAAGAAGCTGCTTCTTCGCGCAAAGACGATTCTGCCGCTCACAGTGCTCTGTGGTGTGCGCCTTCTGCCGAAAGAGGCCCGGGAGCGGTGCTTAGCTCTGCAGAGCACCGTACCTTCGTCTTTAGCCTCTCTTCTCGTCTACATCTCAGCAAAAAGCTTTTCCACTCTGTCTGGCAAGGAGAAACTGTGCCAGCACAGAAAACATCTCCCATCGTGTTCTAGAGGCTGCACGGAGGTCTGCCGAGTGTTTTGCAAGAAGAGAAAGAAAGTTGTCCAAAACAGCTTGCAATCGAATGTTCATGTGAATAGAAAAGGCAGGAGAGTGGTCAGGTACTGTTTTCTCTCACTTGGCAAGCTGCGCACACAATCGCAGTGTTGTACAGCTTGTTTCATCACCTTTGCGAAGCTGCCGCTCTCTCCGGCTCCCGGAGACGAAGAAGCTGCTTCTTCGCGCAAAGACGATTCTGCCGCTCACAGTGCTCTGCGGTGTGCGCCTTCTGCCGAAAGAGGCCCGGGAGCGGTGCTTAGCTCTGCAGAGCACCGTACCTTCGTCTTTAGCCTCTCTTCTCGTCTACATCTCAGCAAAAAGCTTTTCCGTTGTGCCTGGCAAGGAGAAACTGTGCCAGCACAAAAAACATCTCCCATCGTGTTCTTGTTGCTGCACGGAGGTCTGCCGAGTGTTTTGCAAGAAGAGAAAGAAAGTTGTCCAAAACAGCTTTCAATCGAATGTTCATGTGAATAGAAAAGGCAGGAGAGTGGTCAGGTACTGTTTTCTCTCAGTTGGCAAGCTGCGCACACAATCGCAGTGTTGTACAGCTTTTTTCATCACCTTTGCGAAGCTGCCGCTCTCTCCGGCTCCCGGAGACGAAGAAGCTGCTTCTTCGCGCAAAGACGATTCTGCCGCTCACAGTGCTCTGCGGTGTTTGTCTTCTGTCGAAAGAGGCCCGGGAGCGGTGCTTAGCTCTGCAGAGCACCGTACCTTCGTCTTTAGCCTCTCTTCTCGTCTACATCTTAGCAAAAAGCTTTTCCAATCTGTCTGGCAAGGAGAAACTTTGCCAGCACAGAAAACATCTCCCATCGTGTTCTAGAAGCTGCACGGAGGTCTGCCGAGTGTTTTGCAAGAAGAGAAAGAAAGTTGTCCAAAACAGCTTGCAATCGAATGTTCATGTGAATAGAAAAGGCAGGAGAGTGGTCAGGTACTGTTTTCTCTCAGTTGGCAAGCTGCGCACACAATCGCAGTGTTGTACAGCTTGTTTCATCACCTTTGCGAAGCTGCCGCTCTCTCCGGCTCCCGGAGACGAAGAAGCTGCTTCTTCGCGCAAAGACGATTCTGCCTCTCAAAGTGCTCTGCGGAGTGCGCCTTCTGCCGAAAGAGGTCCGGGAGCGGTGCTTAGCTCTGCAGAGCACCGTACCTTCGTCTTTAGCCTCTCTTCTCGTCTACATCTCAGCAAAAAGCTTTTCCACTCTGTCTGGCAAGGAGAAACTCTGCCAGCACAAAAAACATCTCCCATCGTGTTCTAGAGGCTGCACGGAGGTCTGCCGAGTGTTTTGCAAGAAGAGAAAGAAAGTTGTCCAAAACAGCTTGCAATCGAATGTTCATGTGAATAGAAAAGGCAGGAGAGTGGTCAGGTACTGTTTTCTCTCAGTTGGCAAGCTGCGCACACAATCGCAGTGTTGTACAGCTTGTTTCATCACCTTTGCGAAGCTGCCGCTCTCTCCGGCTCCCGGAGACGAAGAAGCTGCTTCTTCGCGCAAAGACGATTCTGCCGCTCACAGTGCTCTGCGGTGGGTGTGTTCTGTCGAAAGAGGCCCGGGAGCTGTGCTTAGCTCTGCAGAGCACCGTACCTTCGTCTTTAGCCTCTCTTCTCGTCTACATCTTAGCAAAAAGCTTTTCCACTCTGTCTGGCAAGGAGAAACTGTGCCAGCACAGAAAACATCTCCCATCGTGTTCTAGAAGCTGCACGGAGGTCTGCCGAGTGTTTTGCAAGAAGAGAAAGAAAGTTGTCCAAAACAGCTTGCAATCGAATGTTCATGTGAATAGAAAAGGCAGGAGAGTGGTCAGGTACTGTTTTCTCTCACTTGGCAAGCTGCGCACACAATCGCAGTGTTGTACAGCTTGTTTCATCACCTTTGCGAAGCTGCCGCTCTCTCCGGCTCCCGGAGACGAAGAAGCTGCTTCTTCGCGCAAAGACGATTCTGCCGCTCACAGTGCTCTGCGGTGTGCGCCTTCTGCCGAAAGAGGTCCGGGAGCGGTGCTTAGCTCTGCAGAGCACCGTACCTTCGTCTTTAGCCTCTCTTCTCGTCTACATCTTAGCAAAAAGCTTTTCCACTCTGTCTGGCAAGGAGAAACTGTGCCAGCACAGAAAACTACTCCCATCGTGTTCTAGAGGCTGCACGGAGGTCTGCCGAGTGTTTTGCAAGAAGAGAAAGAAAGTTGTCCAAAACAGCTTGCAATCGAATGTTCATGTGAATAGAAAAGGCAGGAGAGTGGTCAGGTACTGTTTTCTCTCAGTTGGCAAGCTGCGCACACAATCGCAGTGTTGTACAGCTTGTTTCATCACCTTTGCGAAGCTGCCGCTCTCTCCGGCTCCCGGAGACGAAGAAGCTGCTTATTCGCGCAAAGACGATTCTGCCGCTCACAGTGCTCTGAGGTGGGTGTGTTCTGTCGAAAGAGGCCCGGGAGCTGTGCTTAGCTCTGCAGAGCACCGTACCTTCGTCTTTAGCCTCTCTTCTCGTCTACATCTTAGCAAAAAGCTTTTCCACTCTGTCTGGCAAGGAGAAACTGTGCCAGCACAGAAAACATCTCCCAACGTGTTCTAGAGGCTGCACGGAGGTCTGCCGAGTGTTTTGCAAGAAGAGAAAGAAAGTTGTCCAAAACAGCTTGCAATCGAATGTTCATGTGAATAGAAAAGGCAGGAGAGTGGTCAGGTACTGTTTTCTCTCAGTTGGCAAGCTGCGCACACAATCGCAGTGTTGTACAGCTTGTTTCATCACCTTTGCGAAGCTGCCGCTCTCTCCGGCTCCCGGAGACGAAGAAGCTGCTTCTTCGCGCAAAGACGATTCTGCCGCTCACAGTGCTCTGCGGTGTGCGCCTTCTGCCGAAAGAGGCCCGGGAGCGGTGCTTAGCTCTGCAGAGCACCGTACCTTCGTTTTTAGCCTCTCTTCTCGTCTACATCTCAGCAAAAAGCTTTTCCACTCTGTCTGGCAAGGAGAAACTGTGCCAGCACAGAAAACATCTCCCATCGTGTTCTAGAGGCTGCACGGAGGTCTGCCGAGTGTTTTGCAAGAAGAGAAAGAAAGTTGTCCAAAACAGCTTGCAATCGAATGTTCATGTGAATAGAAAAGGCAGGAGAGTGGTCAGGTACTGTTTTCTCTCACTTGGCAAGCTGCGCACACAATCGCAGTGTTGTACAGCTTGTTTCATCACCTTTGCGAAGCTGCCGCTCTCTCCGGCTCCCGGAGACGAAGAAGCTGCTTCTTCGCGCAAAGACGATTCTGCCGCTCACAGTGCTCTGCGGTGTGCGCCTTCTGCCGAAAGAGGCCCGGGAGCGGTGCTTAGCTCTGCAGAGCACCGTACCTTCGTCTTTAGCCTCTCTTCTCGTCTACATCTCAGCAAAAAGCTTTTCCGTTGTGCCTGGCAAGGAGAAACTGTGCCAGCAGAAAAAACATCTCCCATCGTGTTCTTGTTGCTGCACGGAGGTCTGCCGAGTGTTTTGCAAGAAGAGAAAGAAAGTTGTCCAAAACAGCTTTCAATCGAATGTTCATGTGAATAGAAAAGGCAGGAGAGTGGTCAGGTACTGTTTTCTCTCAGTTGGCAAGCTGCGCACACAATCGCAGTGTTGTACAGCTTGTTTCATCACCTTTGCGAAGCTGCCGCTCTCTCCGGCTCCCGGAGACGAAGAAGCTGCTTCTTCGCGCAAAGACGATTCTGCCGCTCACAGTGCTCTGCGGTGTTTGTCTTCTGTCGAAAGAGGCCCGGGAGCGGTGCTTAGCTCTGCAGAGCACCGTACCTTCGTCTTTAGCCTCTCTTCTCGTCTACATCTTAGCAAAAAGCTTTTCCACTCTGTCTGGCAAGGAGAAACTTTGCCAGCACAGAAAACATCTCCCATCGTGTTCTAGAAGCTGCACGGAGGTCTGCCGAGTGTTTTGCAAGAAGAGAAAGAAAGTTGTCCAAAACAGCTTGCAATCGAATGTTCATGTGAATAGAAAAGGCAGGAGAGTGGTCAGGTACTGTTTTCTCTCACTTGGCAAGCTGCGCACACAATCGCAGTGTTGTACAGCTTGTTTCATCACCTTTGCGAAGTTGCCGCTCTCTCCGGCTCCCGGAGACGAAGAAGCTGCTTCTTCGCGCAAAGACGATTCTGCCTCTCAAAGTGCTCTGCGGAGTGCGCCTTCTGCCGAAAGAGGTCCGGGAGCGGTGCTTAGCTCTGCAGAGCACCGTACCTTCGTCTTTAGCCTCTCTTCTCGTCTACATCTCAGCAAAAAGCTTTTCCACTCTGTCTGGCAAGGAGAAACTGTGCCAGCACAAAAAACATCTCCCATCGTGTTCTAGAGGCTCCACGGAGGTCTGCCGAGTGTTTTGCAAGAAGAGAAAGAAAGTTGTCCAAAACAGCTTGCAATCGAATGTTCATGTGAATAGAAAAGGCAGGAGAGTGGTCAGGTACTGTTTTCTCTCAGTTGGCAAGCTGCGCACACAATCGCAGTGTTGTACAGCTTGTTTCATCACCTTTGCGAAGCTGCCGCTCTCTCCGGCTCCCGGAGACGAAGAAGCTGCTTCTTCGCGCAAAGACGATTCTGCCGCTCACAGTGCTCTGCGGTGGGTGTGTTCTGTCGAAAGAGGCCCGGGAGCTGTGCTTAGCTCTGCAGAGCACCGTACCTTCGTCTTTAGCCTCTCTTCTCGTCTACATCTTAGCAAAAAGCTTTTCCACTCTGTCTGGCAAGGAGAAACTGTGCCGGCACAGAAAACATCTCCCATCGTGTTCTAGAAGCTGCACGGAGGTCTGCCGAGTGTTTTGCAAGAAGAGAAAGAAAGTTGTCCAAAACAGCTTGCAATCGAATGTTCATGTGAATAGAAAAGGCAGGAGAGTGGTCAGGTACTGTTTTCTCTCAGTTGGCAAGCTGCGCACACAATCGCAGTGTTGTACAGCTTGTTTCATCACCTTTGCGAAGCTGCCGCTCTCTCCGGCTCCCGGAGACGAAGAAGCTGCTTCTTCGCGCAAAGACGATTCTGCCGCTCACAGTGCTCTGCGGTGTGCGCCTTCTGCCGAAAGAGGTCCGGGAGCGGTGCTTAGCTCTGCAGAGCACCGTACCTTCGTCTTTAGCCTCTCTTCTCGTCTACATCTTAGCAAAAAGCTTTTCCACTCTGTCTGGCAAGGAGAAACTGTGCCAGCACAGAAAACAACTCCCATCGTGTTCTAGAGGCTGCACGCCGGTCTGCCGAGTGTTTTGCAAGAAGAGAAAGAAAGTTGTCCAAAACAGCTTGCAATCGAATGTTCATGTGAATAGAAAAAGCCGGAGAGTGGTCAGGTACTGTTTTCTCTCAGTTGGCAAGCTGCGCACACAATCGCAGTGTTGTACAGCTTTTTTCATCACCTTTGCGAAGCTGCCGCTCTCTCCGGCTCCCGGAGACAAAGAAGCTGCTTCTTCGCGCAAAGACGATTCTGCCTCTCACAGTGCTCTGCGGTGTGCGCCTTCTGCCGAAAGACGCCCGGGAGCGGTGCTTAGCTCTGCAGAGCACCGTACCTTCGTCTTTAGCCTCTCTTCTCGTCTACATCTCAGCAAAAAGCTTTTCCACTCTGTCTGGCAAGGAGAAACTGTGCCAGCACAGAAAACAACTCCCATCGTGTTCTAGAGGCTGCACGCAGGTCTGCCGAGTGTTTTGCAAGAAGAGAAAGAAAGTTGTCCAAAACAGCTTGCAATCGAATGTTCATGTGAATAGAAAAGGCAGGAGAGTGGTCAGGTACTGTTTTCTCTCAGTTGGCAAGCTGCGCACACAATCGCAGTGTTGTACAGCTTGTTTCATCACCTTTGCGAAGCTGCCGCTCTCTCCGGCTCCCGGAGACGAAGAAGCTGCTTCTTCGCGCAAAGACGATTCTGCCTCTCAAAGTGCTCTGCGGAGTGCGCCTTCTGCCGAAAGAGGTCCGGGAGCGGTGCTTAGCTCTGCAGAGCACCGTACCTTCATCTTTAGCCTCTCTTCTCGTCTACATCTCAGCAAAAAGCTTTTCCACTCTGTCTGGCAAGGAGAAACTCTGCCAGCACAAAAAACATCTCCCATCGTGTTCTAGAGGCTGCACGGAGGTCTGCCGAGTGTTTTGCAAGAAGAGAAAGAAAGTTGTCCAAAACAGCTTGCAATCGAATGTTCATGTGAATAGAAAAGGCAGGAGAGTGGTCAGGTACTGTTTTCTCTCAGTTGGCAAGCTGCGCACACAATCGCAGTGTTGTACAGCTTGTTTCATCACCTTTGCGAAGCTGCCGCTCTCTCCGGCTCCCGGAGACGAAGAAGCTGCTTCTTCGCGCAAAGACGATTCTGCCGCTCACAGTGCTCTGCGGTGGGTGTGTTCTGTCGAAAGAGGCCCGGGAGCTGTGCTTAGCTCTGCAGAGCACCGTACCTTCGTCTTTAGCCTCTCTTCTCGTCTACATCTTAGCAAAAAGCTTTTCCACTCTGTCTGGCAAGGAGAAACTGTGCCAGCACAGAAAACATCTCCCATCGTGTTCTAGAGGCTGCACGCAGGTCTGCCGAGTGTTTTGCAAGAAGAGAAAGAAAGTTGTCCAAAACAGCTTGCAATCGAATGTTCATGTGAATAGAAAAGGCAGGAGAGTGGTCAGGTACTGTTTTCTCTCAGTTGGCAAGCTGCGCACACAATCGCAGTGTTGTACAGCTTGTTTCATCACCTTTGCGAAGCTGCCGCTCTCTCCGGCTCCCGGAGACGAAGAAGCTGCTTCTTCGCGCAAAGACGATTCTGCCGCTCACAGTGCTCTGCGGTGTGCGCCTTCTGCCGAAAGAGGTCCGGGAGCGGTGCTTAGCTCTGCAGAGCACCGTACCTTCGTCTTTAGCCTCTCTTCTCGTCTACATCTTAGCAAAAAGCTTTTCCACTCTGTCTGGCAAGGAGAAACTGTGCCAGCACAGAAAACAACTCCCATTGTGTTCTAGAGGCTGCACGGAGGTCTGCCGAGTGTTTTGCAAGAAGAGAAAGAAAGTTGTCCAAAACAGCTTACAATCGAATGTTCATGTGAATAGAAAAAGCAGGAGAGTGGTCAGGTACTGTTTTCTCTCAGTTGGCAAGCTGCGCACACAATCGCAGTGTTGTACAGCTTGTTTCATCACCTTTGCGAAGCTGCCGCTCTCTCCGGCTCCCGGAGACGAAGAAGCTGCTTCTTCGCGCAAAGACGATTCTGCCGCTCACAGTGCTCTGCGGTGTGCGCCTTCTGCCGAAAGAGGCTCGGGAGCGGTGCTTAGCTCTGCAGAGCACCGTACCTTCGTCTTTAGCCTCTCTTCTCGTCTACATCTCAGCAAAAGGCTTTTCCACTCTGTCTGGCAAGGAGAAACTTTGCCAGCACAGAAAACAACTCCCATCGTGTTCTAGAGGCTGCACGCAGGTCTGCCGAGTGTTTTGCAAGAAGAGAAAGAAAGTTGTCCAAAACAGCTTGCAATCGAATGTTCATGTGAATAGAAAAGGCAGGAGAGTGGTCAGGTACTGTTTTCTCTCACTTGGCAAGCTGCGCACACAATCGCAGTGTTGTACAGCTTGTTTCATCACCTTTGCGAAGCTGCCGCTCTCTCCGGCTCCCGGAGACGAAGAAGCTGCTTATTCGCGCAAAGACGATTCTGCCGCTCACAGTGCTCTGAGGTGGGTGTGTTCTGTCGAAAGAGGCCCGGGAGCTGTGCTTAGCTCTGCAGAGCACCGTACCTTCGTCTTTAGCCTCTCTTCTCGTCTACATCTTAGCAAAAAGCTTTTCCACTCTGTCTGGCAAGGAGAAACTGTGCCAGCACAGAAAACATCTCCCATCGTGTTCTAGAGGCTGCACGGAGGTCTGCCGAGTGTTTTGCAAGAAGAGAAAGAAAGTTGTCCAAAACAGCTTGCAATCGAATGTTCATGTGAATAGAAAAGGCAGGAGAGTGGTCAGGTACTGTTTTCTCTCAGTTGGCAAGCTGCGCACACAATCGCAGTGTTGTACAGCTTGTTTCATCACCTTTGCGAAGCTGCCGCTCTCTCCGGCTCCCGGAGACGAAGAAGCTGCTTCTTCGCGCAAAGACGATTCTGCCGCTCACAGTGCTCTGTGGTGTGCGCCTTCTGCCGAAAGAGGCCCGGGAGCGGTGCTTAGCTCTGCAGAGCACCGTACCTTCGTCTTTAGCCTCTCTTCTCGTCTACATCTCAGCAAAAAGCTTTTCCACTCTGTCTGGCAAGGAGAAACTGTGCCAGCACAGAAAACATCTCCCATCGTGTTCTAGAGGCTGCACGGAGGTCTGCCGAGTGTTTTGCAAGAAGAGAAAGAAAGTTGTCCAAAACAGCTTGCAATCGAATGTTCATGTGAATAGAAAAGGCAGGAGAGTGGTCAGGTACTGTTTTCTCTCACTTGGCAAGCTGCGCACACAATCGCAGTGTTGTACAGCTTGTTTCATCACCTTTGCGAAGCTGCCGCTCTCTCCGGCTCCCGGAGACGAAGAAGCTGCTTCTTCGCGCAAAGACGATTCTGCCGCTCACAGTGCTCTGCGGTGTGCGCCTTCTGCCGAAAGAGGCCCGGGAGCGGTGCTTAGCTCTGCAGAGCACCGTACCTTCGTCTTTAGCCTCTCTTCTCGTCTACATCTCAGCAAAAAGCTTTTCCGTTGTGCCTGGCAAGGAGAAACTGTGCCAGCACAAAAAACATCTCCCATCGTGTTCTTGTTGCTGCACGGAGGTCTGCCGAGTGTTTTGCAAGAAGAGAAAGAAAGTTGTCCAAAACAGCTTTCAATCGAATGTTCATGTGAATAGAAAAGGCAGGAGAGTGGTCAGGTACTGTTTTCTCTCAGTTGGCAAGCTGCGCACACAATCGCAGTGTTGTACAGCTTTTTTCATCACCTTTGCGAAGCTGCCGCTCTCTCCGGCTCCCGGAGACGAAGAAGCTGCTTCTTCGCGCAAAGACGATTCTGCCGCTCACAGTGCTCTGCGGTGTTTGTCTTCTGTCGAAAGAGGCCCGGGAGCGGTGCTTAGCTCTGCAGAGCACCGTACCTTCGTCTTTAGCCTCTCTTCTCGTCTACATCTTAGCAAAAAGCTTTTCCAATCTGTCTGGCAAGGAGAAACTTTGCCAGCACCGAAAACATCTCCAATCGTGTTCTAGAGGCTGCACGGAGGTCTGCCGAGTGTTTTGCAAGAAGAGAAAGAAAGTTGTCCAAAACAGCTTGCAATCGAATGTTCATGTGAATAGAAAAGGCAGGAGAGTGGTCAGGTACTGTTTTCTCTCAGTTGGCAAGCTGCGCACACAATCGCAGTGTTGTACAGCTTGTTTCATCACCTTTGCGAAGCTGCCGCTCTCTCCGGCTCCCGGAGACGAAGAAGCTGCTTCTTCGCGCAAAGACGATTCTGCCTCTCAAAGTGCTCTGCGGAGTGCGCCTTCTGCCGAAAGAGGTCCGGGAGCGGTGCTTAGCTCTGCAGAGCACCGTACCTTCGTCTTTAGCCTCTCTTCTCGTCTACATCTCAGCAAAAAGCTTTTCCACTCTGTCTGGCAAGGAGAAACTCTGCCAGCACAAAAAACATCTCCCATCGTGTTCTAGAGGCTGCACGGAGGTCTGCCGAGTGTTTTGCAAGAAGAGAAAGAAAGTTGTCCAAAACAGCTTGCAATCGAATGTTCATGTGAATAGAAAAGGCAGGAGAGTGGTCAGGTACTGTTTTCTCTCAGTTGGCAAGCTGCGCACACAATCGCAGTGTTGTACAGCTTGTTTCATCACCTTTGCGAAGCTGCCGCTCTCTCCGGCTCCCGGAGACGAAGAAGCTGCTTCTTCGCGCAAAGACGATTCTGCCGCTCACAGTGCTCTGCGGTGGGTGTGTTCTGTCGAAAGAGGCCCGGGAGCTGTGCTTAGCTCTGCAGAGCACCGTACCTTCGTCTTTAGCCTCTCTTCTCGTCTACATCTTAGCAAAAAGCTTTTCCACTCTGTCTGGCAAGGAGAAACTGTGCCAGCACAGAAAACATCTCCCATCGTGTTCTAGAAGCTGCACGGAGGTCTGCCGAGTGTTTTGCAAGAAGAGAAAGAAAGTTGTCCAAAACAGCTTGCAATCGAATGTTCATGTGAATAGAAAAGGCAGGAGAGTGGTCAGGTACTGTTTTCTCTCAGTTGGCAAGCTGCGCACACAATGGCAGTGTTGTACAGCTTGTTTCATCACCTTTGCGAAGCTGCCGCTCTCTCCGGCTCCCGGAGACGAAGAAGCTGCTTCTTCGCGCAAAGACGATTCTGCCGCTCACAGTGCTCTGCGGTGTGCGCCTTCTGCCGAAAGAGGTCCGGGAGCGGTGCTTAGCTCTGCAGAGCACCGTACCTTCGTCTTTAGCCTCTCTTCTCGTCTACATCTTAGCAAAAAGGTTTTCCACTCTGTCTGGCAAGGAGAAACTGTGCCAGCACAGAAAACTACTCCCATCGTGTTCTAGAGGCTGCACGGAGGTCTGCCGAGTGTTTTGCAAGAAGAGAAAGAAAGTTGTCCAAAACAGCTTGCAATCGAATGTTCATGTGAATAGAAAAGGCAGGAGAGTGGTCAGGTACTGTTTTCTCTCAGTTGGCAAGCTGCGCACACAATCGCAGTGTTGTACAGCTTGTTTCATCACCTTTGCGAAGCTGCCGTTCTCTCCGGCTCCCGGAGACGAAGAAGCTGCATCTTCGCGCAAAGACGATTCTGCCACTCACAGTGCTCTGCGGTGTGCGCCTTCTGCCGAAAGAGGCCCGTTAGCGGTGCTTAGCTCTGCAGAGCACCGTACCTTCGTCTTTAGCCTCTCTTCTCGTCTACATCTCAGCAAAAAGCTTTTCCACTCTGTCTGGCAAGGAGAAACTGTGCCAGCACAGAAAACATCTCCCATCGTGTTCTAGAGGCTGCACGGAGGTCTGCCGAGTGTTTTGCAAGAAGAGAAAGAAAGTTGTCCAAAACAGCTTGCAATCGAATGTTCATGTGAATAGAAAAGGCAGGAGAGTGGTCAGGTACTGTTTTCTCTCACTTGGCAAGCTGCGCACACAATCGCAGTGTTGTACAGCTTGTTTCATCACCTTTGCGAAGCTGCCGCTCTCTCCGGCTCCCGGAGACGAAGAAGCTGCTTCTTCGCGCAAAGACGATTCTGCCGCTCACAGTGCTCTGCGGTGTGCGCCTTCTGCCGAAAGAGGCCCGGGAGCGGTGCTTAGCTCTGCAGAGCACCGTACCTTCGTCTTTAGCCTCTCTTCTCGTCTACATCTCAGCAAAAAGCTTTTCCGTTGTGCCTGGCAAGGAGAAACTGTGCCAGCACAAAAAACATCTCCCATCGTGTTCTTGTTGCTGCACGGAGGTCTGCCGAGTGTTTTGCAAGAAGAGAAAGAAAGTTGTCCAAAACAGCTTGCAATCGAATGTTCATGTGAATAGAAAAGGCAGGAGAGTGGTCAGGTACTGTTTTCTCTCAGTTGGCAAGCTGCGCACACAATCGCAGTGTTGTACAGCTTGTTTCATCACCTTTGCGAAGCTGCCGCTCTCTCCGGCTCCCGGAGACGAAGAAGCTGCTTCTTCGCGCAAAGACGATTCTGCCGCTCACAGTGCTCTGCGGTGTGCGCCTTCTGCCGAAAGAGGTCCGGGAGCGGTGCTTAGCTCTGCAGAGCACCGTACCTTCGTCTTTAGCCTCTCTTCTCGTCTACATCTTAGCAAAAAGCTTTTCCACTCTGTCTGGCAAGGAGAAACTTTGCCAGCACAGAAAACAAATCCCATCGTGTTCTAGAGGCTGCTCGGAGGTCTGCCGAGTGTTTTGCAAGAAGAGAAAGAAAGTTGTCCAAAACAGCTTGCAATCGAATGTTCATGTGAATAGAAAAGGCAGGAGAGTGGTCAGGTACTGTTTTCTCTCAGTTGGCAAGCTGCGCACACAATCGCAGTGTTGTACAGCTTGTTTCATCACCTTTGCGAAGTTGCCGCTCTCTCCCGCTCCCGGAGACGAAGAAGCTGCTTCTTCGCGCAAAGACGATTCTGCCGCTCACAGTGCTCTGCGGTGGGTGTGTTCTGTCGAAAGAGGCCCGGGAGCTGTGCTTAGCTCTGCAGAGCACCGTACCTTCGTCTTTAGCCTCTCTTCTCGTCTACATCTTAGCAAAAAGGTTTTCCACTCTGTCTGGCAAGGAGAAACTTTGCCAGCACAGAAAACAACTCCCATCGTGTTCTAGAAGCTGCACGGAGGTCTGCCGAGTGTTTTGCAAGAAGAGAAAGAAAGTTGTCCAAAACAGCTTGCAATCGAATGTTCATGTGAATAGAAAAGGCAGGAGAGTGGTCAGGTACTGTTTTCTCTCAGTTGGCAAGCTGCGCACACAATCGCAGTGTTGTACAGCTTGTTTCATCACCTTTGCGAAGCTGCCGCTCTCTCCGGCTCCCGGAGACGAAGAAGCTGCTTCTTCGCGCAAAGACGATTCTGCCGCTCACAGTGCTCTGCGGTGTGCGCCTTCTGCCGAAAGAGGTCCGGGAGCGGTGCTTAGCTCTGCAGAGCACCGTACCTTCGTCTTTAGCCTCTCTTCTCGTCTACATCTTAGCAAAAAGCTTTTCCACTCTGTCTGGCAAGGAGAAACTTTGCCAGCACAGAAAACAACTCCCATCGTGTTCTAGAGGCTGCACGGAGGTCTGCCGAGTGTTTTGCAAGAAGAGAAAGAAAGTTGTCCAAAACAGCTTGCAATCGTATGTTCATGTGAATAGAAAAAGCAGGAGAGTGGTCAGGTACTGTTTTCTCTCAGTTGGCAAGCTGCGCACACAATCGCAGGGTTGTACAGCTTGTTTCATCACCTTTGCGAAGCTGCCGCTCTCTCCGGCTCCCGGAGACGAAGAAGCTGCTTCTTCGCGCAAAGACGATTCTGCCGCTCACAGTGCTCTGCGGTGTGCGCCTTCTGCCGAAAGAGGTCCGGGAGCGGTGCTTAGCTCTGCAGAGCACCGTACCTTCGTCTTTAGCCTCTCTTCTCGTCTACATCTTACCAAAAAGCTTTTCCACTCTGTCTGGCAAGGAGAAACTTTGCCAGCACAGAAAACATCTCCCATCGTCTTCTAGAGGCTGCACGGAGGTCTGCCGAGTGTTTTGCAAGAAGAGAAAGAAAGTTGTCCAAAACAGCTTGCAATCGAATGTTCATGTGAATAGAAAAGGCAGGAGAGTGGTCAGGTACTGTTTTCTCTCAGTTGGCAAGCTGCGCACACAATCGCAGTGTTGTACAGCTTGTTTCATCACCTTTGCGAAGCTGCCGCTCTCTCCGGCTCCCGGAGACGAAGAAGCTGCTTCTTCGCGCAAAGACGATTCTGCCGCTCACAGTGCTCTGCGGTGTGCGCCTTCTGCCGAAAGAGGCTCGGGAGCGGTGCTTAGCTCTGCAGAGCACCGTACCTTCGTCTTTAGCCTCTCTTCTCGTCTACATCTTAGCAAAAAGCTTTTCCACTCTGTCTGGCAAGGAGAAACTGTGCCAGCACAGAAAACAACTCCCATCGTGTTCTAGAGGCTGCACGGAGGTCTGCCGAGTGTTTTGCAAGAAGAGAAAGAAAGTTGTCCAAAACAGCTTGCAATCGAATGTTCATGTGAATAGAAAAAGCAGGAGAGTGGTCAGGTACTGTTTTCTCTCAGTTGGCAAGCTGCGCACACAATCGCAGTGTTGTACAGCTTGTTTCATCACCTTTGCGAAGCTGCCGCTCTCTCCGGCTCCCGGAGACGAAGAAGCTGCTTCTTCGCGCAAAGACGATTCTGCCGCTCACAGTGCTCTGCGGTGTGCGCCTTCTGCCGAAAGAGGTCCGGGAGCGGTGCTTAGCTCTGCAGAGCACCGTACCTTCGTCTTTAGCCTCTCTTCTCGTCTACATCTTACCAAAAGGCTTTTCCACTCTGTCTGGCAAGGAGAAACTTTGCCAGCACAGAAAACAACTCCCATCGTGTTCTAGAGGCTGCACGGAGGTCTGCCGAGTGTTTTGCAAGAAGAGAAAGAAAGTTGTCCAAAACAGCTTGCAATCGAATGTTCATGTGAATAGAAAAGGCAGGAGAGTGGTCAGGTACTGTTTTCTCTCAGTTGGCAAGCTGCGCACACAATCGCAGTGTTGTACAGCTTGTTTCATCACCTTTGCGAAGCTGCCGCTCTCTCCGGCTCCCGGAGACGAAGAAGCTGCTTCTTCGCGCAAAGACGATTCTGCCGCTCACAGTGCTCTGCGGTGGGTGTGTTCTGTCGAAAGAGGCCCGGGAGCGGTGCTTAGCTCTGCAGAGCACCGTACCTTCGTCTTTAGACTCTCTTCTCGTCTACATCTTAGCAAAAAGCTTTTCCACTCTGTCTGGCAAGGAGAAACTTTGCCAGCACAGAAAACATCTCCCATCGTGTTCTAGAAGCTGCACGGAGGTCTGCCGAGTGTTTTGCAAGAAGAGAAAGAAAGTTGTCCAAAACAGCTTGCAATCGAATGTTCATGTGAATAGAAAAGGCAGGAGAGTGGTCAGGTACTGTTTTCTCTCAGTTGGCAAGCTGCGCACACAATCGCAGTGTTGTACAGCTTGTTTCATCACCTTTGCGAAGCTGCCGCTCTCTCCGGCTCCCGGAGACGAAGAAGCTGCTTCTTCGCGCAAAGACGATTCTGCCGCTCACAGTGCTCTGCGGTTTGCGCCTTCTGCCGAAAGAGGCCCGGGAGCGGTGCTTAGCTCTGCAGAGCACCGTACCTTCGTCTTTAGCCTCTCTTCTCGTCTACATCTTAGCAAAAAGCTTTTCCACTCTGTCTGGCAAGGAGAAACTTTGCCAGCACAGAAAACAAATCCCATCGTGTTCTAGAGGCTGCTCGGAGGTCTGCCGAGTGTTTTGCAAGAAGAGAAAGAAAGTTGTCCAAAACAGCTTGCAATCGAATGTTCATGTGAATAGAAAAGGCAGGAGAGTGGTCAGGTACTGTTTTCTCTCAGTTGGCAAGCTGCGCACACAATCGCAGTGTTGTACAGCTTGTTTCATCACCTTTGCGAAGTTGCCGCTCTCTCCCGCTCCCGGAGACGAAGAAGCTGCTTCTTCGCGCAAAGACGATTCTGCCGCTCACAGTGCTCTGCGGTGGGTGTGTTCTGTCGAAAGAGGCCCGGGAGCTGTGCTTAGCTCTGCAGAGCACCGTACCTTCGTCTTTAGCCTCTCTTCTCGTCTACATCTTAGCAAAAAGCTTTTCCACTCTGTCTGGCAAGGAGAAACTTTGCCAGCACAGAAAACAACTCCCATCGTGTTCTAGAAGCTGCACGGAGGTCTGCCGAGTGTTTTGCAAGAAGAGAAAGAAAGTTGTCCAAAACAGCTTGCAATCGAATGTTCATGTGAATAGAAAAGGCAGGAGAGTGGTCAGGTACTGTTTTCTCTCAGTTGGCAAGCTGCGCACACAATCGCAGTGTTGTACAGCTTGTTTCATCACCTTTGCGAAGCTGCCGCTCTCTCCGGCTCCCGGAGACGAAGAAGCTGCTTCTTCGCGCAAAGACGATTCTGCCGCTCACAGTGCTCTGCGGTGTGCGCCTTCTGCCGAAAGAGGTCCGGGAGCGGTGCTTAGCTCTGCAGAGCACCGTACCTTCGTCTTTAGCCTCTCTTCTCGTCTACATCTTAGCAAAAAGCTTTTCCACTCTGTCTGGCAAGGAGAAACTTTGCCAGCACAGAAAACAACTCCCATCGTGTTCTAGAGGCTGCACGGAGGTCTGCCGAGTGTTTTGCAAGAAGAGAAAGAAAGTTGTCCAAAACAGCTTGCAATCGTATGTTCATGTGAATAGAAAAAGCAGGAGAGTGGTCAGGTACTGTTTTCTCTCAGTTGGCAAGCTGCGCACACAATCGCAGGGTTGTACAGCTTGTTTCATCACCTTTGCGAAGCTGCCGCTCTCTCCGGCTCCCGGAGACGAAGAAGCTGCTTCTTCGCGCAAAGACGATTCTGCCGCTCACAGTGCTCTGCGGTGTGCGCCTTCTGCCGAAAGAGGTCCGGGAGCGGTGCTTAGCTCTGCAGAGCACCGTACCTTCGTCTTTAGCCTCTCTTCTCGTCTACATCTTACCAAAAAGCTTTTCCACTCTGTCTGGCAAGGAGAAACTTTGCCAGCACAGAAAACATCTCCCATCGTCTTCTAGAGGCTGCACGGAGGTCTGCCGAGTGTTTTGCAAGAAGAGAAAGAAAGTTGTCCAAAACAGCTTGCAATCGAATGTTCATGTGAATAGAAAAGGCAGGAGAGTGGTCAGGTACTGTTTTCTCTCAGTTGGCAAGCTGCGCACACAATCGCAGTGTTGTACAGCTTGTTTCATCACCTTTGCGAAGCTGCCGCTCTCTCCGGCTCCCGGAGACGAAGAAGCTGCTTCTTCGCGCAAAGACGATTCTGCCGCTCACAGTGCTCTGCGGTGTGCGCCTTCTGCCGAAAGAGGCTCGGGAGCGGTGCTTAGCTCTGCAGAGCACCGTACCTTCGTCTTTAGCCTCTCTTCTCGTCTACATCTTAGCAAAAAGCTTTTCCACTCTGTCTGGCAAGGAGAAACTGTGCCAGCACAGAAAACAACTCCCATCGTGTTCTAGAGGCTGCACGGAGGTCTGCCGAGTGTTTTGCAAGAAGAGAAAGAAAGTTGTCCAAAACAGCTTGCAATCGAATGTTCATGTGAATAGAAAAAGCAGGAGAGTGGTCAGGTACTGTTTTCTCTCAGTTGGCAAGCTGCGCACACAATCGCAGTGTTGTACAGCTTGTTTCATCACCTTTGCGAAGCTGCCGCTCTCTCCGGCTCCCGGAGACGAAGAAGCTGCTTCTTCGCGCAAAGACGATTCTGCCGCTCACAGTGCTCTGCAGTGTGCGCCTTCTGCCGAAAGAGGTCCGGGAGCGGTGCTTAGCTCTGCAGAGCACCGTACCTTCGTCTTTAGCCTCTCTTCTCGTCTACATCTTACCAAAAGGCTTTTCCACTCTGTCTGGCAAGGAGAAACTTTGCCAGCACAGAAAACATCTCCCATCGTGTTCTAGAGGCTGCACGGAGGTCTGCCGAGTGTTTTGCAAGAAGAGAAAGAAAGTTGTCCAAAACAGCTTGCAATCGAATGTTCATGTGAATAGAAAAGGCAGGAGAGTGGTCAGGTACTGTTTTCTCTCAGTTGGCAAGCTGCGCACACAATCGCAGTGTTGTACAGCTTGTTTCATCACCTTTGCGAAGCTGCCGCTCTCTCCGGCTCCCGGAGACGAAGAAGCTGCTTCTTCGCGCAAAGACGATTCTGCCGCTCACAGTGCTCTGCGGTGTGCGCCTTCTGCCGAAAGAGGTCCGGGAGCGGTGCTTAGCTCTGCAGAGCACCGTACCTTCGTCTTTAGCCTCTCTTCTCGTCTACATCTTAGCAAAAAGCTTTTCCACTCTGTCTGGCAAGGAGAAACTTTGCCAGCACAGAAAACATCTCCCATCGTGTTCTAGAGGCTGCACGGAGGTCTGCCGAGTGTTTTGCAAGAAGAGAAAGAAAGTTGTCCAAAACAGCTTGCAATCGAATGTTCATGTGAATAGAAAAGGCAGGAGAGTGGTCAGGTACTGTTTTCTCTCACTTGGCAAGCTGCGCACACAATCGCAGTGTTGTACAGCTTGTTTCATCACCTTTGCGAAGCTGCCGCTCTCTCCGGCTCCCGGAGACGAAGAAGCTGCTTCTTCGCGCAAAGACGATTCTGCCGCTCACAGTGCTCTGCGGTGTGCGCCTTCTGCCGAAAGAGGCTCGGGAGCGGTGCTTAGCTCTGCAGAGCACCGTACCTTCGTCTTTAGCCTCTCTTCTCGTCTACATCTTAGCAAAAAGCTTTTCCACTCTGTCTGGCAAGGAGAAACTGTGCCAGCACAGAAAACAACTCCCATCGTGTTCTAGAGGCTGCACGGAGGTCTGCCGAGTGTTTTGCAAGAAGAGAAAGAAAGTTGTCCAAAACAGCTTGCAATCGAATGTTCATGTGAATAGAAAAAGCAGGAGAGTGGTCAGGTACTGTTTTCTCTCACTTGGCAAGCTGCGCACACAATCGCAGTGTTGTACAGCTTGTTTCATCACCTTTGCGAAGCTGCCGCTCTCTCCGGCTCCCGGAGACAAAGAAGCTGCTTCTTCGCGCAAAGACGATTCTGCCGCTCACAGTGCTCTGCGGTGTGCGCCTTCTGCCGAAAGAGGTCCGGGAGCGGTGCTTAGCTCTGCAGAGCACCGTACCTTCGTCTTTAGCCTCTCTTCTCGTCTACATCTTACCAAAAAGCTTTTCCACTCTGTCTGGCAAGGAGAAACTTTGCCAGCACAGAAAACAACTCCCATCGTGTTCTAGAGGCTGCACGCAGGTCTGCCGAGTGTTTTGCAAGAAGAGAAAGAAAGTTGTCCAAAACAGCTTGCAATCGAATGTTCATGTGAATAGAAAAGGCAGGAGAGTGGTCAGGTACTGTTTTCTCTCAGTTGGCAAGCTGCGCACACAATCGCAGTGTTGTACAGCTTGTTTCATCACCTTTGCGAAGCTGCCGCTCTCTCCGGCTCCCGGAGACGAGGAAGCTGCTTCTTCGCGCAAAGACGATTCTGCCTCTCACAGTGCTCTGCGGTGTGCGCCTTCTGCCGAAAGACGCCCGGGAGCGGTGCTTAGCTCTGCAGAGCACCGTACCTTCGTCTTTAGCCTCTCTTCTCGTCTACATCTCAGCAAAAAGCTTTTCCACTCTGTCTGGCAAGGAGAAACTTTGCCAGCACAGAAAACATCTCCCATCGTGTTCTAGAGGCTGCACGGAGGTCTGCCGAGTGTTTTGCAAGAAGAGAAAGAAAGTTGTCCAAAACAGCTTGCAATCGAATGTTCATGTGAATAGAAAAGGCAGGAGAGTGGTCAGGTACTGTTTTCTCTCAGTTGGCAAGCTGCGCACACAATCGCAGTGTTGTACAGCTTGTTTCATCACCTTTGCGAAGGTGCCGCACTCTCCGGCTCCCGGAGACGCAGAAGCTGCTTCTTCGTGCAAAGACGATTCTGCCGCTCACAGCGCTCTGCGGTGTGCGCCTTCTGCCGAAAGAGGTCCGGGAGCGGTGCTTAGCTCTGCAGAGCACCGTACCTTCGTCTTTAGCCTCTCTTCTCGTCTACATCTCAGCAAAAAGCTTTTCCGTTGTGCCTGGCAAGGAGAAACTGTGCCAGCACAAAAAACATCTCCCTTCGTGTTCTTGTTGCTGCACGGAGGTCTGCCGAGTGTTTTGCAAGAAGAGAAAGAAAGTTGTCCAAAACAGCTTGCAATCGAATGTTCATGTGAATAGAAAAGGCAGGAGAGTGGTCAGGTACTGTTTTCTCTCAGTTGGCAAGCTGCGCACACAATCGCAGTGTTGTACAGCTTGTTTCATCACCTTTGCGAAGCTGCCGCTCTCTCCGGCTCCCGGAGACGAAGAAGCTGCTTCTTCGCGCAAAGACGATTCTGCCTCTCAAAGTGCTCTGCGGAGTGCGCCTTCTGCCGAAAGAGGTCCGGGAGCGGTGCTTAGCTCTGCAGAGCACCGTACCTTCGTCTTTAGCCTCTCTTCTCGTCTACATCTTAGCAAAAAGCTTTTCCACTCTGTCTGGCAAGGAGAAACTGTGCCAGCACAGAAAACATCTCCCATCGTGTTCTAGAGGCTGCACGGAGGTCTGCCGAGTATTTTGCAAGAAGAGAAAGAAAGTTGTCCAAAACAGCTTGCAATCGAATGTTCATGTGAATAGAAAAGGCAGGAGAGTGGTCAGGTACTGTTTTCTCTCAGTTGGCAAGCTGCGCACACAATCGCAGTGTTGTACAGCTTGTTTCATCACCTTTGCGAAGCTGCCGCTCTCTCCGGCTCCCGGAGACGAAGAAGCTGCTTCTTCGCGCAAAGACGATTCTGCCGCTCACAGTGCTCTGCGGTGGGTGTGTTCTGTCGAAAGAGGCCCGGGTACTGTGCTTAGCTCTGCAGAGCACCGTACCTTCGTCTTTAGCCTCTCTTCTCGTCTACATCTTAGCAAAAAGGTTTTCCACTCTGTCTGGCAAGGAGAAACTTTGCCAGCACAGAAAACATCTCCCATCGTGTTCTAGAAGCTGCACGGAGGTCTGCCGAGTGTTTTGCAAGAAGAGAAAGAAAGTTGTCCAAAACAGCTTGCAATCGAATGTTCATGTGAATAGAAAAGGCAGGAGAGTGGTCAGGTACTGTTTTCTCTCAGTTGGCAAGCTGCGCACACAATCGCAGTGTTGTACAGCTTGTTTCATCACCTTTGCGAAGCTGCCGCTCTCTCCGGCTCCCGGAGACGAAGAAGCTGCTTCTTCGCGCAAAGACGATTCTGCCGCTCACAGTGCTCTTCGGTGTGCGCCTTCTGCCGAAAGAGGTCCGGGAGCGGTGCTTAGCTCTGCAGAGCACCGTACCTTCGTCTTTAGCCTCTCTTCTCGTCTACATCTTAGCAAAAAGCTTTTCCACTCTGTCTGGCAAGGAGAAACTGTGCCAGCACAGAAAACAACTCCCATCGTGTTCTAGAGGCTGCACGGAGGTCTGCCGAGTGTTTTGCAAGAAGAGAAAGAAAGTTGTCCAAAACAGCTTGCAATCGAATGTTCATGTGAATAGAAAAAGCAGGAGAGTGGTCAGGTACTGTTTTCTCTCAGTTGGCAAGCTGCGCACACAATCGCAGTGTTGTACAGCTTGTTTCATCACGTTTGCCAAGTTGCCGCTCTCTCCGGCTCCCGGAGACGAAGAAGCTGCTTCTTCGCGCAAAGACGATTCTGCCGCTCACAGTGCTCTGCGGTGTGCGCCTTCTGCCGAAAGAGGTCCGGGAGCGGTGCTTAGCTCTGCAGAGCACCGTACCTTCGTCTTTAGCCTCTCTTCTCGTCTACATCTTACCAAAAGGCTTTTCCACTCTGTCTGGCAAGGAGAAACTTTGCCAGCACAGAAAACAACTCCCATCGTGTTCTAGAGGCTGCACGCAGGTCTGCCGAGTGTTTGCAAGAAGAGAAAGAAAGTTGTCCAAAACAGCTTGCAATCGAATGTTCATGTGAATAGAAAAGGCAGGAGAGTGGTCAGGTACTGTTTTCTCTCAGTTGGCAAGCTGCGCACACAATCGCAGTGTTGTACAGCTTGTTTCATCACCTTTGCGAAGCTGCCGCTCTCTCCGGCTCCCGGAGACGAAGAAGCTGCTTCTTCTCGCAAAGACGATTCTGCCGCTCACAGTGCTCTGCGGTGGGTGTGTTCTGTCGAAAGAGGCCCGGGAGCTGTGCTTAGCTCTGCAGAGCACCGTACCTTCGTCTTTAGACTCTCTTCTCGTCTACATCTTAGCAAAAAGCTTTTCCACTCTGTCTGGCAAGGAGAAACTTTGCCAGCACAGAAAACATCTCCCATCGTGTTCTAGAAGCTGCACGGAGGTCTGCCGAGTGTTTTGCAAGAAGAGAAAGAAAGTTGTCCAAAACAGCTTGCAATCGAATGTTCATGTGAATAGAAAAGGCAGGAGAGTGGTCAGGTACTGTTTTCTCTCAGTTGGCAAGCTGCGCACACAATCGCAGTGTTGTACAGCTTGTTTCATCACCTTTGCGAAGTTGCCGCTCTCTCCGGCTCCCGGAGACGAAGAAGCTGCTTCTTCGCGCAAAGACGATTCTGCCGCTCACAGTGCTCTGCGGTTTGCGCCTTCTGCCGAAAGAGGCCCGGGAGCTGTGCTTAGCTCTGCAGAGCACCGTACCTTCGTCTTTAGCCTCTCTTCTCGTCTACATCTTAGCAAAAAGCTTTTCCACTCTGTCTGGCAAGGAGAAACTGTGCCAGCACAGAAAACATCTCCCATCGTGTTCTAGAGGCTGCACGGAGGTCTGCCGAGTGTTTTGCAAGAAGAGAAAGAAAGTTGTCCAAAACAGCTTGCAATCGAATGTTCATGTGAATAGAAAAGGCAGGAGAGTGGTCAGGTACTGTTTTCTCTCAGTTGGCAAGCTGCGCACACAATCGCAGTGTTGTACAGCTTGTTTCATCACCTTTGCGAAGCTGCCGCTCTCTCCGGCTCCCGGAGACGAAGAAGCTGCTTCTTCGCGCAAAGACGATTCTGCCGCTCACAGTGCTCTGCGGAGTGCGCCTTCTGCCGAAAGAGGCTCGGGAGCGGTGCTTAGCTCTGCAGAGCACCGTACCTTCGTCTTTAGACTCTCTTCTCGTCTACATCTTAGCAAAAAGCTTTTCCACTCTGTCTGGCAAGGAGAAACTTTGCCAGCACAGAAAACATCTCCCAACGTGTTCTAGAGGCTGCACGGAGGTCTGCCGAGTGTTTTGCAAGAAGAGAAAGAAAGTTGTCCAAAACAGCTTGCAATCGAATGTTCATGTGAATAGAAAAGGCAGGAGAGTGGTCAGGTACTGTTTTCTCTCAGTTGGCAAGCTGCGCACACAATCGCAGTGTTGTACAGCTTGTTTCATCACCTTTGCGAAGCTGCCGCTCTCTCCGGCTCCCGGAGACGAAGAAGCTGCTTCTTCGCGCAAAGACGATTCTGCCGCTCACAGTGCTCTGCGGTGTGCGCCTTCTGCCGAAAGAGGCCCGGGAGCGGTGCTTAGCTCTGCAGAGCACCGTACCTTCGTCTTTAGCCTCTCTTCTCGTCTACATCTCAGCAAAAAGCTTTTCCACTCTGTCTGGCAAGGAGAAACTGTGCCAGCACAGAAAACATCTCCCATCGTGTTCTAGAGGCTGCTCGGAGGTCTGCCGAGTGTTTTGCAAGAAGAGAAAGAAAGTTGTCCAAAACAGCTTGCAATCGAATGTTCATGTGAATAGAAAAGGCAGGAGAGTGGTCAGGTACTGTTTTCTCTCACTTGGCAAGCTGCGCACACAATCGCAGTGTTGTACAGCTTGTTTCATCACCTTTGCGAAGCTGCCGCTCTCTCCGGCTCCCGGAGACGAAGAAGCTGCTTCTTCGCGCAAAGACGATTCTGCCGCTCACAGTGCTCTGCGGTGTGCGCCTTCTGCCGAAAGAGGCCCGGGAGCGGTGCTTAGCTCTGCAGAGCACCGTACCTTCGTCTTTAGCCTCTCTTCTCGTCTACATCTTAGCAAAAAGCTTTTCCACTCTGTCTGGCAAGGAGAAACTGTGCCAGCACAGAAAACATCTCCCATCGTGTTCTAGAGGCTGCACGGAGGTCTGCCGAGTGTTTTGCAAGAAGAGAAAGAAAGTTGTCCAAAACAGCTTGCAATCGAATGTTCATGTGAATAGAAAAGGCAGGAGAGTGGTCAGGTACTGTTTTCTCTCAGTTGGCAAGCTGCGCACACAATCGCAGTGTGTTACAGCTTGTTTCATCACCTTTGCGAAGCTGCCGCTCTCTCCGGCTCCCGGAGACGAAGAAGCTGCTTCTTCGCGCAAAGACGATTCTGCCGCTCACAGTGCTCTGCGGTGTGCGCCTTCTGCCGAAAGAGGCTCGGGAGCGGTGCTTAGCTCTGCAGAGCACCGTACCTTCGTCTTTAGCCTCTCTTCTCGTCTACATCTTAGCAAAAAGGTTTATCACTCTGTCTGGCAAGGAGAAACTGTGCCAGCACAGAAAACATCTCCCATCGTGTTCTAGAGGCTGCACGCAGTTCTGCCGAGTGTTTTGCAAGAAGAGAAAGAAAGTTGTCCAAAACAGCTTGCAATCGAATGTTCATGTGAATAGAAAAGGCAGGAGAGTGGTCAGGTACTGTTTTCTCTCAGTTGGCAAGCTGCGCACACAATCGCAGTGTTGTACAGCTTGTTTCATCACCTTTGCGAAGCTGCCGCTCTCTCCGGCTCCCGGAGACGAAGAAGCTGCTTCTTCGCGCAAAGACGATTCTGCCGCTCACAGTGCTCTGCGGTGTGCGCCTTCTGCCGAAAGAGGTCCGGGAGCGGTGCTTAGCTCTGCAGAGCACCGTACCTTCGTCTTTAGCCTCTCTTCTCGTCTACATCTTAGCAAAAAGCTTTTCCACTCTGTCTGGCAAGGAGAAACTTTGCCAGCACAGAAAACATCTCCCATCGTGTTCTAGAGGCTGCTCGGAGGTCTGCCGAGTGTTTTGCAAGAAGAGAAAGAAAGTTGTCCAAAACAGCTTGCAATCGAATGTTCATGTGAATAGAAAAGGCAGGAGAGTGGTCAGGTACTGTTTTCTCTCAGTTGGCAAGCTGCGCACACAATCGCAGTGTTGTACAGCTTGTTTCATCACCTTTGCGAAGCTGCCGCTCTCTCCGGCTCCCGGAGACGAAGAAGCTGCTTCTTCGCGCAAAGACGATTCTGCCGCTCACAGTGCTCTGCGGTGTGCGCCTTCTGCCGAAAGAGGCCCGGGAGCGGTGCTTAGCTCTGCAGAGCACCGTACCTTCGTCTTTAGCCTCTCTTCTCGTCTACATCTTAGCAAAAAGCTTTTCCACTCTGTCTGGCAAGGAGAAACTGTGCCAGCACAGAAAAAATCTCCCATCGTGTTCTAGAGGCTGCACGGAGGTCTGCCGAGTGTTTTGCAAGAAGAGAAAGAAAGTTGTCCAAAACAGCTTGCAATCGAATGTTCATGTGAATAGAAAAGGCAGGAGAGTGGTCAGGTACTGTTTTCTCTCAGTTGGCAAGCTGCGCACACAATCGCAGTGTTGTACAGCTTGTTTCATCACCTTTGCGAAGCTGCCGCTCTCTCCGGCTCCCGGAGACGAAGAAGCTGCTTCTTCGCGCAAAGACGATTCTGCCGCTCACAGTGCTCTGCGGTGTGCGCCTTCTGCCGAAAGAGGCTCGGGAGCGGTGCTTAGCTCTGCAGAGCACCGTACCTTCGTCTTTAGCCTCTCTTCTCGTCTACATCTCAGCAAAAAGCTTTTCCGTTGTGCCTGGCAAGGAGAAACTGTGCCAGCACAAAAAACATCTCCCATCGTGTTCTTGTTGCTGCACGGAGGTCTGCCGAGTGTTTTGCAAGAAGAGAAAGAAAGTTGTCCAAAACAGCTTGCAATCGAATGTTCATGTGAATAGAAAAGGCAGGAGAGTGGTCAGGTACTGTTTTCTCTCAGTTGGCAAGCTGCGCACACAATCGCAGTGTTGTACAGCTTGTTTCATCACCTTTGCGAAGCTGCCGCTCTCTCCGGCTCCCGGAGACGAAGAAGCTGCTTCTTCGCGCAAAGACGATTCTGCCTCTCAAAGTGCTCTGCGGAGTGCGCCTTCTGCCGAAAGAGGTCCGGGAGCGGTGCTTAGCTCTGCAGAGCACCGTACCTTCGTCTTTAGCCTCTCTTCTCGTCTACATCTCAGCAAAAAGCTTTTCCACTCTGTCTGGCAAGGAGAAACTCTGCCAGCACAAAAAACATCTCCCATCGTGTTCTAGAGGCTGCACGGATGTCTGCCGAGTGTTTTGCAAGAAGAGAAAGAAAGTTGTCCAAAACAGCTTGCAATCGAATGTTCATGTGAATAGAAAAGGCAGGAGAGTGGTCAGGTACTGTTTTCTCTCAGTTGGCAAGCTGCGCACACAATCGCAGTGTTGTACAGCTTGTTTCATCACCTTTGCGAAGCTGCCGCTCTCTCCGGCTCCCGGAGACGAAGAAGCTGCTTCTTCGCGCAAAGACGATTCTGCCGCTCACAGTGCTCTGCGGTGGGTGTGTTCTGTCGAAAGAGGCCCGGGAGCTGTGCTTAGCTCTGCAGAGCACCGTACCTTCGTCTTTAGCCTCTCTTCTCGTCTACATCTTAGCAAAAAGCTTTTCCACTCTGTCTGGCAAGGAGAAACTGTGCCAGCACAGAAAACAACTCCCATCGTGTTCTAGAGGCTGCACGGAGGTCTGCCGAGTGTTTTGCAAGAAGAGAAAGAAAGTTGTCCAAAACAGCTTGCAATCGAATGTTCATGTGAATAGAAAAAGCAGGAGAGTGGTCAGGTACTGTTTTCTCTCAGTTGGCAAGCTGCGCACACAATCGCAGTGTTGTACAGCTTGTTTCATCACCTTTGCGAAGCTGCCGCTCTCTCCGGCTCCCGGAGACGAAGAAGCTGCTTCTTCGCGCAAAGACGATTCTGCCGCTCACAGTGCTCTGCGGTGTGCGCCTTCTGCCGAAAGAGGTCCGGGAGCGGTGCTTAGCTCTGCAGAGCACCGTACCTTCGTCTTTAGCCTCTCTTCTCGTCTACATCTTACCAAAAGGCTTTTCCACTCTGTCTGGCAAGGAGAAACTTTGCCAGCACAGAAAACAACTCCCATCGTGTTCTAGAGGCTGCACGCAGGTCTGCCGAGTGTTTTGCAAGAAGAGAAAGAAAGTTGTCCAAAACAGCTTGCAATCGAATGTTCATGTGAATAGAAAAGGCAGGAGAGTGGTCAGGTACTGTTTTCTCTCACTTGGCAAGCTGCGCACACAATCGCAGTGTTGTACAGCTTGTTTCATCACCTTTGCGAAGCTGCCGCTCTCTCCGGCTCCCGGAGACGAAGAAGCTGCTTCTTCGCGCAAAGACGATTCTGCCTCTCACAGTGCTCTGCGGTGTGCGCCTTCTGCCGAAAGACGCCCGGGAGCGGTGCTTAGCTCTGCAGAGCACCGTACCTTCGTCTTTAGCCTCTCTTCTCGTCTACATCTCAGCAAAAAGCTTTTCCACTCTGTCTGGCAAGGAGAAACTTTGCCAGCACAGAAAACATCTCCCATCGTGTTCTAGAGGCTGCACGGAGGTCTGCCGAGTGTTTTGCAAGAAGAGAAAGAAAGTTGTCCAAAACAGCTTGCAATCGAATATTCATGTGAATAGAAAAGGCAGGAGAGTGGTCAGGTACTGTTTTCTCTCAGTTGGCAAGCTGCGCACACAATCGCAGTGTTGTACAGCTTGTTTCATCACCTTTGCGAAGGTGCCGCACTCTCCGGCTCCCGGAGACGCAGAAGCTGCTTCTTCGTGCAAAGACGATTCTGCCGCTCACAGTGCTCTGCGGTGTGCGCCTTCTGCCGAAAGAGGTCCGGGAGCGGTGCTTAGCTCTGCAGAGCACCGTACCTTCGTCTTTAGCCTCTCTTCTCGTCTACATCTCAGCAAAAAGCTTTTCCGTTGTGCCTGGCAAGGAGAAACTGTGCCAGCACAGAAAACATCTCCCATCGTGTTCTTGTTGCTGCACGGAGGTCTGCCGAGTGTTTTGCAAGAAAAGAAAGAAAGTTGTCCAAAACAGCTTGCAATCGAATGTTCATGTGAATAGAAAAGGCAGGAGAGTGGTCAGGTACTGTTTTCTCTCAGTTGGCAAGCTGCGCACACAATCGCAGTGTTGTACAGCTTGTTTCATCACCTTTGCGAAGCTGCCGCTCTCTCCGGCTCCCGGAGACGAAGAAGCTGCTTCTTCGCGCAAAGACGATTCTGCCTCTCAAAGTGCTCTGCGGAGTGCGCCTTCTGCCGAAAGAGGTCCGGGAGCGGTGCTTAGCTCTGCAGAGCACCGTACCTTCGTCTTTAGCCTCTCTTCTCGTCTACATCTCAGCAAAAAGCTTTTCCACTCTGTCTGGCAAGGAGAAACTCTGCCAGCACAAAAAACATCTCCCATCGTGTTCTAGAGGCTGCACGGAGGTCTGCCGAGTGTTTTGCAAGAAGAGAAAGCAAGTTGTCCAAAACAGCTTGCAATCGAATGTTCATGTGAATAGAAAAGGCAGGAGAGTGGTCAGGTACTGTTTTCTCTCAGTTGGCAAGCTGCGCACACAATCGCAGTGTTGTACAGCTTGTTTCATCACCTTTGCGAAGCTGCCGCTCTCTCCGGCTCCCGGAGACGAAGAAGCTGCTTCTTCGCGCAAAGACGATTCTGCCGCTCACAGTGCTCTGCGGTGGGTGTGTTCTGTCGAAAGAGGCCCGGGAGCTGTGCTTAGCTCTGCAGAGCACCGTACCTTCGTCTTTAGCCTCTCTTCTCGTCTACATCTTAGCAAAAAGCTTTTCCACTCTGTCTGGCAAGGAGAAACTTTGCCAGCACAGAAAACAACTCCCATCGTGTTCTAGAGGCTGCACGGAGGTCTGCCGAGTGTTTTGCAAGAAGAGAAAGAAAGTTGTCCAAAACAGCTTGCAATCGAATGTTCATGTGAATAGAAAGGCAGGAGAGTGGTCAGGTACTGTTTTCTCTCAGTTGGCAAGCTGCGCACACAATCGCAGTGTTGTACAGCTTGTTTCATCACCTTTGCGAAGCTGCCGCTCTCTCCGGCTCCCGGAGACGAAGAAGCTGCTTCTTCGCGCAAAGACGATTCTGCCGCTCACAGTGCTCTGCGGTGGGTGTGTTCTGTCGAAAGAGGCCCGGGAGCGGTGCTTAGCTCTGCAGAGCACCGTACCTTCGTCTTTAGACTCTCTTCTCGTCTACATCTTAGCAAAAAGCTTTTCCACTCTGTCTGGCAAGGAGAAACTTTGCCAGCACAGAAAACATCTCCCATCGTGTTCTAGAAGCTGCACGGAGGTCTGCCGAGTGTTTTGCAAGAAGAGAAAGAAAGTTGTCCAAAACAGCTTGCAATCGAATGTTCATGTGAATAGAAAAGGCAGGAGAGTGGTCAGGTACTGTTTTCTCTCAGTTGGCAAGCTGCGCACACAATCGCAGTGTTGTACAGCTTGTTTCATCACCTTTGCGAAGCTGCCGCTCTCTCCGGCTCCCGGAGACGAAGAAGCTGCTTCTTCGCGCAAAGACGATTCTGCCGCTCACAGTGCTCTGCGGTGTGCGCCTTCTGCCGAAAGAGGCTCGGGAGCGGTGCTTAGCTCTGCAGAGCACCGTACCTTCGTCTTTAGCCTCTCTTCTCGTCTACATCTCAGCAAAAAGCTTTTCCGTTGTGCCTGGCAAGGAGAAACTGTGCCAGCACAAAAACATCTCCCATCGTGTTCTTGTTGCTGCACGGAGGTCTGCCGAGTGTTTTGCAAGAAGAGAAAGAAAGTTGTCCAAAACAGCTTGCAATCGAATGTTCATGTGAATAGAAAAGGCAGGAGAGTGGTCAGGTACTGTTTTCTCTCAGTTGGCAAGCTGCGCACACAATCGCAGTGTTGTACAGCTTGTTTCATCACCTTTGCGAAGCTGCCGCTCTCTCCGGCTCCCGGAGACGAAGAAGCTGCTTCTTCGCGCAAAGACGATTCTGCCTCTCAAAGTGCTCTGCGGAGTGCGCCTTCTGCCGAAAGAGGTCCGGGAGCGGTGCTTAGCTCTGCAGAGCACCGTACCTTCGTCTTTAGCCTCTCTTCTCGTCTACATCTCAGCAAAAAGCTTTTCCACTCTGTCTGGCAAGGAGAAACTCTGCCAGCACAAAAAACATCTCCCATCGTGTTCTAGAGGCTGCACGGATGTCTGCCGAGTGTTTTGCAAGAAGAGAAAGAAAGTTGTCCAAAACAGCTTGCAATCGAATGTTCATGTGAATAGAAAAGGCAGGAGAGTGGTCAGGTACTGTTTTCTCTCAGTTGGCAAGCTGCGCACACAATCGCAGTGTTGTACAGCTTGTTTCATCACCTTTGCGAAGCTGCCGCTCTCTCCGGCTCCCGGAGACGAAGAAGCTGCTTCTTCGCGCAAAGACGATTCTGCCGCTCACAGTGCTCTGCGGTGGGTGTGTTCTGTCGAAAGAGGCCGGGAGCTGTGCTTAGCTCTGCAGAGCACCGTACCTTCGTCTTTAGCCTCTCTTCTCGTCTACATCTTAGCAAAAAGCTTTTCCACTCTGTCTGGCAAGGAGAAACTGTGCCAGCACAGAAAACAACTCCCATCGTGTTCTAGAGGCTGCACGGAGGTCTGCCGAGTGTTTTGCAAGAAGAGAAAGAAAGTTGTCCAAAACAGCTTGCAATCGAATGTTCATGTGAATAGAAAAAGCAGGAGAGTGGTCAGGTACTGTTTTCTCTCAGTTGGCAAGCTGCGCACACAATCGCAGTGTTGTACAGCTTGTTTCATCACCTTTGCGAAGCTGCCGCTCTCTCCGGCTCCCGGAGACGAAGAAGCTGCTTCTTCGCGCAAAGACGATTCTGCCGCTCACAGTGCTCTGCGGTGTGCGCCTTCTGCCGAAAGAGGTCCGGGAGCGGTGCTTAGCTCTGCAGAGCACCGTACCTTCGTCTTTAGCCTCTCTTCTCGTCTACATCTTACCAAAAGGCTTTTCCACTCTGTCTGGCAAGGAGAAACTTTGCCAGCACAGAAAACAACTCCCATCGTGTTCTAGAGGCTGCACGCAGGTCTGCCGAGTGTTTTGCAAGAAGAGAAAGAAAGTTGTCCAAAACAGCTTGCAATCGAATGTTCATGTGAATAGAAAAGGCAGGAGAGTGGTCAGGTACTGTTTTCTCTCACTTGGCAAGCTGCGCACACAATCGCAGTGTTGTACAGCTTGTTTCATCACCTTTGCGAAGCTGCCGCTCTCTCCGGCTCCCGGAGACGAAGAAGCTGCTTCTTCGCGCAAAGACGATTCTGCCTCTCACAGTGCTCTGCGGTGTGCGCCTTCTGCCGAAAGACGCCCGGGAGCGGTGCTTAGCTCTGCAGAGCACCGTACCTTCGTCTTTAGCCTCTCTTCTCGTCTACATCTCAGCAAAAAGCTTTTCCACTCTGTCTGGCAAGGAGAAACTTTGCCAGCACAGAAAACATCTCCCATCGTGTTCTAGAGGCTGCACGGAGGTCTGCCGAGTGTTTTGCAAGAAGAGAAAGAAAGTTGTCCAAAACAGCTTGCAATCGAATATTCATGTGAATAGAAAAGGCAGGAGAGTGGTCAGGTACTGTTTTCTCTCAGTTGGCAAGCTGCGCACACAATCGCAGTGTTGTACAGCTTGTTTCATCACCTTTGCGAAGGTGCCGCACTCTCCGGCTCCCGGAGACGCAGAAGCTGCTTCTTCGTGCAAAGACGATTCTGCCGCTCACAGTGCTCTGCGGTGTGCGCCTTCTGCCGAAAGAGGTCCGGGAGCGGTGCTTAGCTCTGCAGAGCACCGTACCTTCGTCTTTAGCCTCTCTTCTCGTCTACATCTCAGCAAAAAGCTTTTCCGTTGTGCCTGGCAAGGAGAAACTGTGCCAGCACAGAAAACATCTCCCATCGTGTTCTTGTTGCTGCACGGAGGTCTGCCGAGTGTTTTGCAAGAAAAGAAAGAAAGTTGTCCAAAACAGCTTGCAATCGAATGTTCATGTGAATAGAAAAGGCAGGAGAGTGGTCAGGTACTGTTTTCTCTCAGTTGGCAAGCTGCGCACACAATCGCAGTGTTGTACAGCTTGTTTCATCACCTTTGCGAAGCTGCCGCTCTCTCCGGCTCCCGGAGACGAAGAAGCTGCTTCTTCGCGCAAAGACGATTCTGCCTCTCAAAGTGCTCTGCGGAGTGCGCCTTCTGCCGAAAGAGGTCCGGGAGCGGTGCTTAGCTCTGCAGAGCACCGTACCTTCGTCTTTAGCCTCTCTTCTCGTCTACATCTCAGCAAAAAGCTTTTCCACTCTGTCTGGCAAGGAGAAACTCTGCCAGCACAAAAAACATCTCCCATCGTGTTCTAGAGGCTGCACGGATGTCTGCCGAGTGTTTTGCAAGAAGAGAAAGAAAGTTGTCCAAAACAGCTTGCAATCGAATGTTCATGTGAATAGAAAAGGCAGGAGAGTGGTCAGGTACTGTTTTCTCTCAGTTGGCAAGCTGCGCACACAATCGCAGTGTTGTACAGCTTGTTTCATCACCTTTGCGAAGCTGCCGCTCTCTCCGGCTCCCGGAGACGAAGAAGCTGCTTCTTCGCGCAAAGACGATTCTGCCGCTCACAGTGCTCTGCGGTGGGTGTGTTCTGTCGAAAGAGGCCCGGGAGCTGTGCTTAGCTCTGCAGAGCACCGTACCTTCGTCTTTAGCCTCTCTTCTCGTCTACATCTTAGCAAAAAGCTTTTCCACTCTGTCTGGCAAGGAGAAACTGTGCCAGCACAGAAAACAACTCCCATCGTGTTCTAGAGGCTGCACGGAGGTCTGCCGAGTGTTTTGCAAGAAGAGAAAGAAAGTTGTCCAAAACAGCTTGCAATCGAATGTTCATGTGAATAGAAAAAGCAGGAGAGTGGTCAGGTACTGTTTTCTCTCAGTTGGCAAGCTGCGCACACAATCGCAGTGTTGTACAGCTTGTTTCATCACCTTTGCGAAGCTGCCGCTCTCTCCGGCTCCCGGAGACGAAGAAGCTGCTTCTTCGCGCAAAGACGATTCTGCCGCTCACAGTGCTCTGCGGTGTGCGCCTTCTGCCGAAAGAGGTCCGGGAGCGGTGCTTAGCTCTGCAGAGCACCGTACCTTCGTCTTTAGCCTCTCTTCTCGTCTACATCTTACCAAAAGGCTTTTCCACTCTGTCTGGCAAGGAGAAACTTTGCCAGCACAGAAAACAACTCCCATCGTGTTCTAGAGGCTGCACGCAGGTCTGCCGAGTGTTTTGCAAGAAGAGAAAGAAAGTTGTCCAAAACAGCTTGCAATCGAATGTTCATGTGAATAGAAAAGGCAGGAGAGTGGTCAGGTACTGTTTTCTCTCACTTGCAAGCTGCGCACACAATCGCAGTGTTGTACAGCTTGTTTCATCACCTTTGCGAAGCTGCCGCTCTCTCCGGCTCCCGGAGACGAAGAAGCTGCTTCTTCGCGCAAAGACGATTCTGCCTCTCACAGTGCTCTGCGGTGTGCGCCTTCTGCCGAAAGACGCCCGGGAGCGGTGCTTAGCTCTGCAGAGCACCGTACCTTCGTCTTTAGCCTCTCTTCTCGTCTACATCTCAGCAAAAAGCTTTTCCACTCTGTCTGGCAAGGAGAAACTTTGCCAGCACAGAAAACATCTCCCATCGTGTTCTAGAGGCTGCACGGAGGTCTGCCGAGTGTTTTGCAAGAAGAGAAAGAAAGTTGTCCAAAACAGCTTGCAATCGAATATTCATGTGAATAGAAAAGGCAGGAGAGTGGTCAGGTACTGTTTTCTCTCAGTTGGCAAGCTGCGCACACAATCGCAGTGTTGTACAGCTTGTTTCATCACCTTTGCGAAGGTGCCGCACTCTCCGGCTCCCGGAGACGCAGAAGCTGCTTCTTCGTGCAAAGACGATTCTGCCGCTCACAGTGCTCTGCGGTGTGCGCCTTCTGCCGAAAGAGGTCCGGGAGCGGTGCTTAGCTCTGCAGAGCACCGTACCTTCGTCTTTAGCCTCTCTTCTCGTCTACATCTCAGCAAAAAGCTTTTCCGTTGTGCCTGGCAAGGAGAAACTGTGCCAGCACAGAAAACATCTCCCATCGTGTTCTTGTTGCTGCACGGAGGTCTGCCGAGTGTTTTGCAAGAAAAGAAAGAAGTTGTCCAAAACAGCTTGCAATCGAATGTTCATGTGAATAGAAAAGGCAGGAGAGTGGTCAGGTACTGTTTTCTCTCAGTTGGCAAGCTGCGCACACAATCGCAGTGTTGTACAGCTTGTTTCATCACCTTTGCGAAGCTGCCGCTCTCTCCGGCTCCCGGAGACGAAGAAGCTGCTTCTTCGCGCAAAGACGATTCTGCCTCTCAAAGTGCTCTGCGGAGTGCGCCTTCTGCCGAAAGAGGTCCGGGAGCGGTGCTTAGCTCTGCAGAGCACCGTACCTTCGTCTTTAGCCTCTCTTCTCGTCTACATCTCAGCAAAAAGCTTTTCCACTCTGTCTGGCAAGGAGAAACTCTGCCAGCACAAAAAACATCTCCCATCGTGTTCTAGAGGCTGCACGGAGGTCTGCCGAGTGTTTTGCAAGAAGAGAAAGCAAGTTGTCCAAAACAGCTTGCAATCGAATGTTCATGTGAATAGAAAAGGCAGGAGAGTGGTCAGGTACTGTTTTCTCTCAGTTGGCAAGCTGCGCACACAATCGCAGTGTTGTACAGCTTGTTTCATCACCTTTGCGAAGCTGCCGCTCTCTCCGGCTCCCGGAGACGAAGAAGCTGCTTCTTCGCGCAAAGACGATTCTGCCGCTCACAGTGCTCTGCGGTGGGTGTGTTCTGTCGAAAGAGGCCCGGGAGCTGTGCTTAGCTCTGCAGAGCACCGTACCTTCGTCTTTAGCCTCTCTTCTCGTCTACATCTTAGCAAAAAGCTTTTCCACTCTGTCTGGCAAGGAGAAACTTTGCCAGCACAGAAAACAACTCCCATCGTGTTCTAGAGGCTGCACGGAGGTCTGCCGAGTGTTTTGCAAGAAGAGAAAGAAAGTTGTCCAAAACAGCTTGCAATCGAATGTTCATGTGAATAGAAAAGGCAGGAGAGTGGTCAGGTACTGTTTTCTCTCAGTTGGCAAGCTGCGCACACAATCGCAGTGTTGTACAGCTTGTTTCATCACCTTTGCGAAGCTGCCGCTCTCTCCGGCTCCCGGAGACGAAGAAGCTGCTTCTTCGCGCAAAGACGATTCTGCCGCTCACAGTGCTCTGCGGTGGGTGTGTTCTGTCGAAAGAGGCCCGGGAGCGGTGCTTAGCTCTGCAGAGCACCGTACCTTCGTCTTTAGACTCTCTTCTCGTCTACATCTTAGCAAAAAGCTTTTCCACTCTGTCTGGCAAGGAGAAACTTTGCCAGCACAGAAAACATCTCCCATCGTGTTCTAGAAGCTGCACGGAGGTCTGCCGAGTGTTTTGCAAGAAGAGAAAGAAAGTTGTCCAAAACAGCTTGCAATCGAATGTTCATGTGAATAGAAAAGGCAGGAGAGTGGTCAGGTACTGTTTTCTCTCAGTTGGCAAGCTGCGCACACAATCGCAGTGTTGTACAGCTTGTTTCATCACCTTTGCGAAGCTGCCGCTCTCTCCGGCTCCCGGAGACGAAGAAGCTGCTTCTTCGCGCAAAGACGATTCTGCCGCTCACAGTGCTCTGCGGTGTGCGCCTTCTGCCGAAAGAGGCTCGGGAGCGGTGCTTAGCTCTGCAGAGCACCGTACCTTCGTCTTTAGCCTCTCTTCTCGTCTACATCTCAGCAAAAAGCTTTTCCGTTGTGCCTGGCAAGGAGAAACTGTGCCAGCACAAAAAACATCTCCCATCGTGTTCTTGTTGCTGCACGGAGGTCTGCCGAGTGTTTTGCAAGAAGAGAAAGAAAGTTGTCCAAAACAGCTTGCAATCGAATGTTCATGTGAATAGAAAAGGCAGGAGAGTGGTCAGGTACTGTTTTCTCTCAGTTGGCAAGCTGCGCACACAATCGCAGTGTTGTACAGCTTGTTTCATCACCTTTGCGAAGCTGCCGCTCTCTCCGGCTCCCGGAGACGAAGAAGCTGCTTCTTCGCGCAAAGACGATTCTGCCTCTCAAAGTGCTCTGCGGAGTGCGCCTTCTGCCGAAAGAGGTCCGGGAGCGGTGCTTAGCTCTGCAGAGCACCGTACCTTCGTCTTTAGCCTCTCTTCTCGTCTACATCTCAGCAAAAAGCTTTTCCACTCTGTCTGGCAAGGAGAAACTCTGCCAGCACAAAAAACATCTCCCATCGTGTTCTAGAGGCTGCACGGATGTCTGCCGAGTGTTTTGCAAGAAGAGAAAGAAAGTTGTCCAAAACAGCTTGCAATCGAATGTTCATGTGAATAGAAAAGGCAGGAGAGTGGTCAGGTACTGTTTTCTCTCAGTTGGCAAGCTGCGCACACAATCGCAGTGTTGTACAGCTTGTTTCATCACCTTTGCGAAGCTGCCGCTCTCTCCGGCTCCCGGAGACGAAGAAGCTGCTTCTTCGCGCAAAGACGATTCTGCCGCTCACAGTGCTCTGCGGTGGGTGTGTTCTGTCGAAAGAGGCCCGGGAGCTGTGCTTAGCTCTGCAGAGCACCGTACCTTCGTCTTTAGCCTCTCTTCTCGTCTACATCTTAGCAAAAAGCTTTTCCACTCTGTCTGGCAAGGAGAAACTGTGCCAGCACAGAAAACAACTCCCATCGTGTTCTAGAGGCTGCACGGAGGTCTGCCGAGTGTTTTGCAAGAAGAGAAAGAAAGTTGTCCAAAACAGCTTGCAATCGAATGTTCATGTGAATAGAAAAAGCAGGAGAGTGGTCAGGTACTGTTTTCTCTCAGTTGGCAAGCTGCGCACACAATCGCAGTGTTGTACAGCTTGTTTCATCACCTTTGCGAAGCTGCCGCTCTCTCCGGCTCCCGGAGACGAAGAAGCTGCTTCTTCGCGCAAAGACGATTCTGCCGCTCACAGTGCTCTGCGGTGTGCGCCTTCTGCCGAAAGAGGTCCGGGAGCGGTGCTTAGCTCTGCAGAGCACCGTACCTTCGTCTTTAGCCTCTCTTCTCGTCTACATCTTACCAAAAGGCTTTTCCACTCTGTCTGGCAAGGAGAAACTTTGCCAGCACAGAAAACAACTCCCATCGTGTTCTAGAGGCTGCACGCAGGTCTGCCGAGTGTTTTGCAAGAAGAGAAAGAAAGTTGTCCAAAACAGCTTGCAATCGAATGTTCATGTGAATAGAAAAGGCAGGAGAGTGGTCAGGTACTGTTTTCTCTCACTTGGCAAGCTGCGCACACAATCGCAGTGTTGTACAGCTTGTTTCATCACCTTTGCGAAGCTGCCGCTCTCTCCGGCTCCCGGAGACGAAGAAGCTGCTTCTTCGCGCAAAGACGATTCTGCCTCTCACAGTGCTCTGCGGTGTGCGCCTTCTGCCGAAAGACGCCCGGGAGCGGTGCTTAGCTCTGCAGAGCACCGTACCTTCGTCTTTAGCCTCTCTTCTCGTCTACATCTCAGCAAAAAGCTTTTTCACTCTGTCTGGCAAGGAGAAACTTTGCCAGCACAGAAAACATCTCCCATCGTGTTCTAGAGGCTGCACGGAGGTCTGCCGAGTGTTTTGCAAGAAGAGAAAGAAAGTTGTCCAAAACAGCTTGCAATCGAATATTCATGTGAATAGAAAAGGCAGGAGAGTGGTCAGGTACTGTTTTCTCTCAGTTGGCAAGCTGCGCACACAATCGCAGTGTTGTACAGCTTGTTTCATCACCTTTGCGAAGTTGCCGCACTCTCCGGCTCCCGGAGACGCAGAAGCTGCTTCTTCGTGCAAAGACGATTCTGCCGCTCACAGTGCTCTGCGGTGTGCGCCTTCTGCCGAAAGAGGTCCGGGAGCGGTGCTTAGCTCTGCAGAGCACCGTACCTTCGTCTTTAGCCTCTCTTCTCGTCTACATCTCAGCAAAAAGCTTTTCCGTTGTGCCTGGCAAGGAGAAACTGTGCCAGCACAGAAAACATCTCCCATCGTGTTCTTGTTGCTGCACGGAGGTCTGCCGAGTGTTTTGCAAGAAAAGAAAGAAAGTTGTCCAAAACAGCTTGCAATCGAATGTTCATGTGAATAGAAAAGGCAGGAGAGTGGTCAGGTACTGTTTTCTCTCAGTTGGCAAGCTGCGCACACAATCGCAGTGTTGTACAGCTTGTTTCATCACCTTTGCGAAGCTGCCGCTCTCTCCGGCTCCCGGAGACGAAGAAGCTGCTTCTTCGCGCAAAGACGATTCTGCCTCTCAAAGTGCTCTGCGGAGTGCGCCTTCTGCCGAAAGAGGTCCGGGAGCGGTGCTTAGCTCTGCAGAGCACCGTACCTTCGTCTTTAGCCTCTCTTCTCGTCTACATCTCAGCAAAAAGCTTTTCCACTCTGTCTGGCAAGGAGAAACTCTGCCAGCACAAAAAACATCTCCCATCGTGTTCTAGAGGCTGCACGGAGGTCTGCCGAGTGTTTTGCAAGAAGAGAAAGCAAGTTGTCCAAAACAGCTTGCAATCGAATGTTCATGTGAATAGAAAAGGCAGGAGAGTGGTCAGGTACTGTTTTCTCTCAGTTGGCAAGCTGCGCACACAATCGCAGTGTTGTACAGCTTGTTTCATCACCTTTGCGAAGCTGCCGCTCTCTCCGGCTCCCGGAGACGAAGAAGCTGCTTCTTCGCGCAAAGACGATTCTGCCGCTCACAGTGCTCTGCGGTGGGTGTGTTCTGTCGAAAGAGGCCCGGGAGCTGTGCTTAGCTCTGCAGAGCACCGTACCTTCGTCTTTAGCCTCTCTTCTCGTCTACATCTTAGCAAAAAGCTTTTCCACTCTGTCTGGCAAGGAGAAACTTTGCCAGCACAGAAAACAACTCCCATCGTGTTCTAGAGGCTGCACGGAGGTCTGCCGAGTGTTTTGCAAGAAGAGAAAGAAAGTTGTCCAAAACAGCTTGCAATCGAATGTTCATGTGAATAGAAAAGGCAGGAGAGTGGTCAGGTACTGTTTTCTCTCAGTTGGCAAGCTGCGCACACAATCGCAGTGTTGTACAGCTTGTTTCATCACCTTTGCGAAGCTGCCGCTCTCTCCGGCTCCCGGAGACGAAGAAGCTGCTTCTTCGCGCAAAGACGATTCTGCCGCTCACAGTGCTCTGCGGTGGGTGTGTTCTGTCGAAAGAGGCCCGGGAGCGGTGCTTAGCTCTGCAGAGCACCGTACCTTCGTCTTTAGACTCTCTTCTCGTCTACATCTTAGCAAAAAGCTTTTCCACTCTGTCTGGCAAGGAGAAACTTTGCCAGCACAGAAAACATCTCCCATCGTGTTCTAGAAGCTGCACGGAGGTCTGCCGAGTGTTTTGCAAGAAGAGAAAGAAAGTTGTCCAAAACAGCTTGCAATCGAATGTTCATGTCAATAGAAAAGGCAGGAGAGTGGTCAGGTACTGTTTTCTCTCAGTTGGCAAGCTGCGCACACAATCGCAGTGTTGTACAGCTTGTTTCATCACCTTTGCGAAGCTGCCGCTCTCTCCGGCTCCCGGAGACGAAGAAGCTGCTTCTTCGCGCAAAGACGATTCTGCCGCTCACAGTGCTCTGCGGTTTGCGCCTTCTGCCGAAAGAGGCCCGGGAGCGGTGCTTAGCTCTGCAGAGCACCGTACCTTCGTCTTTAGCCTCTCTTCTCGTCTACATCTTAGCAAAAAGCTTTTCCACTCTGTCTGGCAAGGAGAAACTGTGCCAGCACAGAAAACATCTCCCATCGTGTTCTAGAGGCTGCACGGAGGTCTGCCGAGTGTTTTGCAAGAAGAGAAAGAAAGTTGTCCAAAACAGCTTGCAATCGAATGTTCATGTGAATAGAAAAGGCAGGAGAGTGGTCAGGTACTGTTTTCTCTCAGTTGGCAAGCTGCGCACACAATCGCAGTGTTGTACAGCTTGTTTCATCACCTTTGCGAAGCTGCCGCTCTCTCCGGCTCCCGGAGACGAAGAAGCTGCTTCTTCGCGCAAAGACGATTCTGCCGCTCACAGTGCTCTGCGGTGGGTGTGTTCTGTCGAAAGAGGCCCGGGAGCTGTGCTTAGCTCTGCAGAGCACCGTACCTTCGTCTTTAGCCTCTCTTCTCGTCTACATCTTAGCAAAAAGGTTTTCCACTCTGTCTGGCAAGGAGAAACTTTGCCAGCACAGAAAACATCTCCCAACGTGTTCTAGAGGCTGCACGGAGGTCTGCCGAGTGTTTTGCAAGAAGAGAAAGAAAGTTGTCCAAAACAGCTTGCAATCGAATGTTCATGTGAATAGAAAAGGCAGGAGAGTGGTCAGGTACTGTTTTCTCTCAGTTGGCAAGCTGCGCACACAATCGCAGTGTTGTACAGCTTGTTTCATCACCTTTGCGAAGCTGCCGCTCTCTCCGGCTCCCGGAGACGAAGAAGCTGCTTCTTCGCGCAAAGACGATTCTGCCGCTCACAGTGCTCTGCGGTGTGCGCCTTCTGCCGAAAGAGGCCCGGGAGCGGTGCTTAGCTCTGCAGAGCACCGTACCTTCGTCTTTAGCCTCTCTTCTCGTCTACATCTCAGCAAAAAGCTTTTCCACTCTGTCTGGCAAGGAGAAACTGTGCCAGCACAGAAAACATCTCCCATCGTGTTCTAGAGGCTGCACGGAGGTCTGCCGAGTGTTTTGCAAGAAGAGAAAGAAAGTTGTCCAAAACAGCTTGCAATCGAATGTTCATGTGAATAGAAAAGGCAGGAGAGTGGTCAGGTACTGTTTTCTCTCACTTGGCAAGCTGCGCACACAATCGCAGTGTTGTACAGCTTGTTTCATCACCTTTGCGAAGCTGCCGCTCTCTCCGGCTCCCGGAGACGAAGAAGCTGCTTCTTCGCGCAAAGACGATTCTGCCGCTCACAGTGCTCTGCGGTGTGCGCCTTCTGCCGAAAGAGGCCCGGGAGCGGTGCTTAGCTCTGCAGAGAACCGTACCTTCGTCTTTAGCCTCTCTTCTCGTCTACATCTTAGCAAAAAGCTTTTCCGTTGTGCCTGGCAAGGAGAAACTGTGCCAGCACAAAAAACATCTCCCATCGTGTTCTTGTTGCTGCACGGAGGTCTGCCGAGTGTTTTGCAAGAAGAGAAAGAAAGTTGTCCAAAACAGCTTTCAATCGAATGTTCATGTGAATAGAAAAGGCAGGAGAGTGGTCAGGTACTGTTTTCTCTCAGTTGGCAAGCTGCGCACACAATCGCAGTGTTGTACAGCTTGTTTCATCACCTTTGCGAAGCTGCCGCTCTCTCCGGCTCCCGGAGACGAAGAAGCTGCTTCTTCGCGCAAAGACGATTCTGCCGCTCACAGTGCTCTGCGGTGTGCGCCTTCTGCCGAAAGAGGTCCGGGAGCGGTGCTTAGCTCTGCAGAGCACCGTACCTTCGTCTTTAGCCTCTCTTCTCGTCTACATCTTAGCAAAAAGCTTTTCCACTCTGTCTGGCAAGGAGAAACTTTGCCAGCACAGAAAACATCTCCCATCGTGTTCTAGAAGCTGCACGGAGGTCTGCCGAGTGTTTTGCAAGAAGAGAAAGAAAGTTGTCCAAAACAGCTTGCAATCGAATGTTCATGTGAATAGAAAAGGCAGGAGAGTGGTCAGGTACTGTTTTCTCTCAGTTGGCAAGCTGCGCACACAATCGCAGTGTTGTACAGCTTGTTTCATCACCTTTGCGAAGCTGCCGCTCTCTCCGGCTCCCGGAGACGAAGAAGCTGCTTCTTCGCGCAAAGACGATTCTGCCTCTCAAAGTGCTCTGCGGAGTGCGCCTTCTGCCGAAAGAGGTCCGGGAGCGGTGCTTAGCTCTGCAGAGCACCGTACCTTCGTCTTTAGCCTCTCTTCTCGTCTACATCTTACCAAAAAGCTTTTCCACTCTGTCTGGCAAGGAGAAACTGTGCCAGCACAAAAAACATCTCCCATCGTGTTCTAGAGGCTGCACGGAGGTCTGCCGAGTGTTTTGCAAGAAGAGAAAGAAAGTTGTCCAAAACAGCTTGCAATCGAATGTTCATGTGAATAGAAAAGGCAGGAGAGTGGTCAGGTACTGTTTTCTCTCAGTTGGCAAGCTGCGCACACAATCGCAGTGTTGTACAGCTTGTTTCATCACCTTTGCGAAGTTGCCGCTCTCTCCGGCTCCCGGAGACGAAGAAGCTGCTTCTTCGCGCAAAGACGATTCTGCCGCTCACAGTGCTCTGCGGTGTGCGCCTTCTGCCGAAAGAGGTCCGGGAGCGGTGCTTAGCTCTGCAGAGCACCGTACCTTCGTCTTTAGCCTCTCTTCTCGTCTACATCTTAGCAAAAAGCTTTTCCACTCTGTCTGGCAAGGAGAAACTTTGCCAGCACAGAAAACAAATTCCATCGTGTTCTAGAGGCTGCACGGAGGTCTGCCGAGTGTTTTGCAAGAAGAGAAAGAAAGTTGTCCAAAACAGCTTGCAATCGAATGTTCATGTGAATAGAAAAGGCAGGAGAGTGGTCAGGTACTGTTTTCTCTCAGTTGGCAAGCTGCGCACACAATCGCAGTGTTGTACAGCTTGTTTCATCACCTTTGCGAAGCTGCCGCTCTCTCCGGCTCCCGGAGACGAAGAAGCTGCTTCTTCGCGCAAAGACGATTCTGCCGCTCACAGTGCTCTGCGGTGGGTGTGTTCTGTCGAAAGAGGCCCGGGAGCTGTGCTTAGCTCTGCAGAGCACCGTACCTTCGTCTTTAGCCTCTCTTCTCGTCTACATCTTAGCAAAAAGCTTTTCCACTCTGTCTGGCAAGGAGAAACTTTGCCAGCACAGAAAACAACTCCCATCGTGTTCTAGAGGCTGCACGGAGGTCTGCCGAGTGTTTTGCAAGAAGAGAAAGAAAGTTGTCCAAAACAGCTTGCAATCGAATGTTCATGTGAATAGAAAAGGCAGGAGAGTGGTCAGGTACTGTTTTCTCTCAGTTGGCAAGCTGCGCACACAATCGCAGTGTTGTACAGCTTGTTTCATCACCTTTGCGAAGCTGCCGCTCTCTCCGGCTCCCGGAGACGAAGAAGCTGCTTCTTCGCGCAAAGACGATTCTGCCGCTCACAGTGCTCTGCGGTGTGCGCCTTCTGCCGAAAGAGGCTCGGGAGCGGTGCTTAGCTCTGCAGAGCACCGTACCTTCGTCTTTAGCCTCTCTTCTCGTCTACATCTTAGCAAAAAGCTTTTCCACTCTGTCTGGCAAGGAGAAACTGTGCCAGCACAGAAAACAACTCCCATCGTGTTCTAGAGGCTGCACGGAGGTCTGCCGAGTGTTTTGCAAGAAGAGAAAGAAAGTTGTCCAAAACAGCTTGCAATCGAATGTTCATGTGAATAGAAAAAGCAGGAGAGTGGTCAGGTACTGTTTTCTCTCAGTTGGCAAGCTGCGCACACAATCGCAGTGTTGTACAGCTTGTTTCATCACCTTTGCGAAGCTGCCGCTCTCTCCGGCTCCCGGAGACAAAGAAGCTGCTTCTTCGCGCAAAGACGATTCTGCCGCTCACAGTGCTCTGCGGTGTGCGCCTTCTGCCGAAAGAGGTCCGGGAGCGGTGCTTAGCCTTGCACAGCACCGTACCTTCGTCTTTAGCCTCTCTTCTCGTCTACATCTTAGCAAAAAGCTTTTCCACTCTGTCTGGCAAGGAGAAACTTTGCCAGCACAGAAAACAACTCCCATCGTGTTCTAGAGGCTGCACGCAGGTCTGCCGAGTGTTTTGCAAGAAGAGAAAGAAAGTTGTCCAAAACAGCTTGCAATCGAATGTTCATGTGATTACATAAGGCAGGAGAGTGGTCAGGTACTGTTTTCTCTCAGTTGGCAAGCTGCGCACACAATCGCAGTGTTGTACAGCTTGTTTCATCACCTTTGCGAAGTTGCCGCTCTCTCCGGCTCCCGGAGACGAAGAAGCTGCTTCTTCGCGCAAAGACGATTCTGCCGCTCACAGTGCTCTGCGGTGTGCGCCTTCTGCCGAAAGAGGTCCGGGAGCGGTGCTTAGCTCTGCAGAGCACCGTACCTTCGTCTTTAGCCTCTCTTCTCGTCTACATCTTAGCAAAAAGCTTTTCCACTCTGTCTGGCAAGGAGAAACTTTGCCAGCACAGAAAACAAATTCCATCGTGTTCTAGAGGCTGCACGGAGGTCTGCCGAGTGTTTTGCAAGAAGAGAAAGAAAGTTGTCCAAAACAGCTTGCAATCGAATGTTCATGTGAATAGAAAAGGCAGGAGAGTGGTCAGGTACTGTTTTCTCTCAGTTGGCAAGCTGCGCACACAATCGCAGTGTTGTACAGCTTGTTTCATCACCTTTGCGAAGCTGCCGCTCTCTCCGGCTCCCGGAGACGAAGAAGCTGCTTCTTCGCGCAAAGACGATTCTGCCGCTCACAGTGCTCTGCGGTGGGTGTGTTCTGTCGAAAGAGGCCCGGGAGCTGTGCTTAGCTCTGCAGAGCACCGTACCTTCGTCTTTAGCCTCTCTTCTCGTCTACATCTTAGCAAAAAGCTTTTCCACTCTGTCTGGCAAGGAGAAACTTTGCCAGCACAGAAAACAACTCCCATCGTGTTCTAGAGGCTGCACGGAGGTCTGCCGAGTGTTTTGCAAGAAGAGAAAGAAAGTTGTCCAAAACAGCTTGCAATCGAATGTTCATGTGAATAGAAAAGGCAGGAGAGTGGTCAGGTACTGTTTTCTCTCAGTTGGCAAGCTGCGCACACAATCGCAGTGTTGTACAGCTTGTTTCATCACCTTTGCGAAGCTGCCGCTCTCTCCGGCTCCCGGAGACGAAGAAGCTGCTTCTTCGCGCAAAGACGATTCTGCCGCTCACAGTGCTCTGCGGTGTGCGCCTTCTGCCGAAAGAGGTCCGGGAGCGGTGCTTAGCTCTGCAGAGCACCGTACCTTCGTCTTTAGCCTCTCTTCTCGTCTACATCTTAGCAAAAAGCTTTTCCACTCTGTCTGGCAAGGAGAAACTTTGCCAGCACAGAAAACATCTCCCATCGTGTTCTAGAGGCTGCACGGAGGTCTGCCGAGTGTTTTGCAAGAAGAGAAAGAAAGTTGTCCAAAACAGCTTGCAATCGAATGTTCATGTGAATAGAAAAGGCAGGAGAGTGGTCAGGTACTGTTTTCTCTCACTTGGCAAGCTGCGCACACAATCGCAGTGTTGTACAGCTTGTTTCATCACCTTTGCGAAGCTGCCGCTCTCTCCGGCTCCCGGAGACGAAGAAGCTGCTTCTTCGCGCAAAGACGATTCTGCCGCTCACAGTGCTCTGCGGTGTGCGCCTTCTGCCGAAAGAGGCTCGGGAGCGGTGCTTAGCTCTGCAGAGCACCGTACCTTCGTCTTTAGCCTCTCTTCTCGTCTACATCTTAGCAAAAAGCTTTTCCACTCTGTCTGGCAAGGAGAAACTGTGCCAGCACAGAAAACAACTCCCATCGTGTTCTAGAGGCTGCACGGAGGTCTGCCGAGTGTTTTGCAAGAAGAGAAAGAAAGTTGTCCAAAACAGCTTGCAATCGAATGTTCATGTGAAGAGAAAAAGCAGGAGAGTGGTCAGGTACTGTTTTCTCTCACTTGGCAAGCTGCGCACACAATCGCAGTGTTGTACAGCTTGTTTCATCACCTTTGCGAAGCTGCCGCTCTCTCCGGCTCCCGGAGACAAAGAAGCTGCTTCTTCGCGCAAAGACGATTCTGCCGCTCACAGTGCTCTGCGGTGTGCGCCTTCTGCCGAAAGAGGTCCGGGAGCGGTGCTTAGCTCTGCAGAGCACCGTACCTTCGTCTTTAGCCTCTCTTCTCGTCTACATCTTACCAAAAAGCTTTTCCACTCTGTCTGGCAAGGAGAAACTTTGCCAGCACAGAAAACAACTCCCATCGTGTTCTAGAGGCTGCACGCAGGTCTGCCGAGTGTTTTGCAAGAAGAGAAAGAAAGTTGTCCAAAACAGCTTGCAATCGAATGTTCATGTGAATAGAAAAGGCAGGAGAGTGGTCAGGTACTGTTTTCTCTCAGTTGGCAAGCTGCGCACACAATCGCAGTGTTGTACAGCTTGTTTCATCACCTTTGCGAAGCTGCCGCTCTCTCCGGCTCCCGGAGACGAGGAAGCTGCTTCTTCGCGCAAAGACGATTCTGCCTCTCACAGTGCTCTGCGGTGTGCGCCTTCTGCCGAAAGACGCCCGGGAGCGGTGCTTAGCTCTGCAGAGCACCGTACCTTCGTCTTTAGCCTCTCTTCTCGTCTACATCTCAGCAAAAAGCTTTTCCACTCTGTCTGGCAAGGAGAAACTTTGCCAGCACAGAAAACATCTCCCATCGTGTTCTAGAGGCTGCACGGAGGTCTGCCGAGTGTTTTGCAAGAAGAGAAAGAAAGTTGTCCAAAACAGCTTGCAATCGAATGTTCATGTGAATAGAAAAGGCAGGAGAGTGGTCAGGTACTGTTTTCTCTCAGTTGGCAAGCTGCGCACACAATCGCAGTGTTGTACAGCTTGTTTCATCACCTTTGCGAAGGTGCCGCACTCTCCGGCTCCCGGAGACGCAGAAGCTGCTTCTTCGTGCAAAGACGATTCTGCCGCTCACAGCGCTCTGCGGTGTGCGCCTTCTGCCGAAAGAGGTCCGGGAGCGGTGCTTAGCTCTGCAGAGCACCGTACCTTCGTCTTTAGCCTCTCTTCTCGTCTACATCTCAGCAAAAAGCTTTTCCGTTGTGCCTGGAAAGGAGAAACTGTGCCAGCACAAAAAACATCTCCCATCGTGTTCTTGTTGCTGCACGGAGGTCTGCCGAGTGTTTTGCAAGAAGAGAAAGAAAGTTGTCCAAAACAGCTTGCAATCGAATGTTCATGTGAATAGAAAAGGCAGGAGAGTGGTCAGGTACTGTTTTCTCTCAGTTGGCAAGCTGCGCACACAATCGCAGTGTTGTACAGCTTGTTTCATCACCTTTGCGAAGCTGCCGCTCTCTCCGGCTCCCGGAGACGAAGAAGCTGCTTCTTCGCGCAAAGACGATTCTGCCTCTCAAAGTGCTCTGCGGAGTGCGCCTTCTGCCGAAAGAGGTCCGGGAGCGGTGCTTAGCTCTGTAGAGCACCGTACCTTCGTCTTTAGCCTCTCTTCTCGTCTACATCTCAGCAAAAAGCTTTTCCACTCTGTCTGGCAAGGAGAAACTGTGCCAGCACAGAAAACATCTCCCATCGTGTTCTAGAGGCTGCACGGAGGTCTGCCGAGTATTTTGCAAGAAGAGAAAGAAAGTTGTCCAAAACAGCTTGCAATCGAATGTTCATGTGAATAGAAAAGGCAGGAGAGTGGTCAGGTACTGTTTTCTCTCAGTTGGCAAGCTGCGCACACAATCGCAGTGTTGTACAGCTTGTTTCATCACCTTTGCGAAGCTGCCGCTCTCTCCGGCTCCCGGAGACGAAGAAGCTGCTTCTTCGCGCAAAGACGATTCTGCCGCTCACAGTGCTCTGCGGTGGGTGTGTTCTGTCGAAAGAGGCCCGGGTACTGTGCTTAGCTCTGCAGAGCACCGTACCTTCGTCTTTAGCCTCTCTTCTCGTCTACATCTTAGCAAAAAGGTTTTCCACTCTGTCTGGCAAGGAGAAACTTTGCCAGCACAGAAAACATCTCCCATCGTGTTCTAGAAGCTGCACGGAGGTCTGCCGAGTGTTTTGCAAGAAGAGAAAGAAAGTTGTCCAAAACAGCTTGCAATCGAATGTTCATGTGAATAGAAAAGGCAGGAGAGTGGTCAGGTACTGTTTTCTCTCAGTTGGCAAGCTGCGCACACAATCGCAGTGTTGTACAGCTTGTTTCATCACCTTTGCGAAGCTGCCGCTCTCTCCGGCTCCCGGAGACGAAGAAGCTGCTTCTTCGCGCAAAGACGATTCTGCCGCTCACAGTGCTCTTCGGTGTGCGCCTTCTGCCGAAAGAGGTCCGGGAGCGGTGCTTAGCTCTGCAGAGCACCGTACCTTCGTCTTTAGCCTCTCTTCTCGTCTACATCTTAGCAAAAAGCTTTTCCACTCTGTCTGGCAAGGAGAAACTGTGCCAGCACAGAAAACAACTCCCATCGTGTTCTAGAGGCTGCACGGAGGTCTGCCGAGTGTTTTGCAAGAAGAGAAAGAAAGTTGTCCAAAACAGCTTGCAATCGAATGTTCATGTGAATAGAAAAAGCAGGAGAGTGGTCAGGTACTGTTTTCTCTCAGTTGGCAAGCTGCGGACACAATCGCAGTGTTGTACAGCTTGTTTCATCACCTTTGCGAAGTTGCCCGCTCTCTCCGGCTCCCGGAGACGAAGAAGCTGCTTCTTCGCGCAAAGACGATTCTGCCGCTCACAGTGCTCTGCGGTGTGCGCCTTCTGCCGAAAGAGGTCGGGAGCGGTGCTTAGCTCTGCAGAGCACCGTACCTTCGTCTTTAGCCTCTCTTCTCGTCTACATCTTACCAAAAGGCTTTTCCACTCTGTCTGGCAAGGAGAAACTTTGCCAGCACAGAAAACAACTCCATCGTGTTCTAGAGGCTGCACGCAGGTCTGCCGAGTGTTTTGCAAGAAGAGAAAGAAAGTTGTCCAAAACAGCTTCAATCGAATGTTCATGTGAATAGAAAAGGCAGGAGAGTGGTCAGGTACTGTTTTCTCTCAGTTGGCAAGCTGCGCACACAATCGCAGTGTTGTACAGCTTGTTTCATCACCTTTGCGAAGCTGCCGCTCTCTCCGGCTCCCGGAGACGAAGAAGCTGCTTCTTCTCGCAAAGACGATTCTGCCGCTCACAGTGCTCTGCGGTGGGTGTGTTCTGTCGAAAGAGGCCCGGGAGCTGTGCTTAGCTCTGCAGAGCACCGTACCTTCGTCTTTAGACTCTCTTCTCGTCTACATCTTAGCAAAAAGCTTTTCCACTCTGTCTGGCAAGGAGAAACTTTGCCAGCACAGAAAACATCTCCCATCGTGTTCTAGAAGCTGCACGGAGGTCTGCCGAGTGTTTTGCAAGAAGAGAAAGAAAGTTGTCCAAAACAGCTTGCAATCGAATGTTCATGTGAATAGAAAAGGCAGGAGAGTGGTCAGGTACTGTTTTCTCTCAGTTTGGCAAGCTGCGCACACAATCGCAGTGTTGTACAGCTTGTTTCATCACCTTTGCGAAGTTGCCGCTCTCTCCGGCTCCCGGAGACGAAGAAGCTGCTTCTTCGCGCAAAGACGATTCTGCCGCTCACAGTGCTCTGCGGTTTGCGCCTTCTGCCGAAAGAGGCCCGGGAGCTGTGCTTAGCTCTGCAGAGCACCGTACCTTCGTCTTTAGCCTCTCTTCTCGTCTACATCTTAGCAAAAAGCTTTTCCACTCTGTCTGGCAAGGAGAAACTGTGCCAGCACAGAAAACATCTCCATCGTGTTCTAGAGGCTGCACGGAGGTC